>NW_011967240.1:2209681-2235060 GCF_000949405.1 Vollenhovia emeryi | reverse complement strand
TTATGGAAAATCGTAACAAGAATCAGATTCACGTACAAATCAGTCGTCAACGAAGTACAGTACATATTTTTTTTTACTTTCGTGCCAATTGCGTACGCGCAGCTCTTTCACGCGATGGAAAAGCTGCGCAAACGTCGTTAACGATATCGATAGTTGTCGGTAGCCGAGTGCAGAATAGAGCCCCTGGATGAAAGAAAAAGGACCGACACATAGTTCTAACTTCTGACTAACGACTCATTGCAGACCGGGTCCTAAAACACGCGAGGGGGAAGAAGGGTATGCATTCTAATATCGCGCAGCGAGAATGAAAAGCGATCGAGATCCCGAGTTGAAATTTTGGCCCTATGTTGAACCTTTAATTCTATTATATGTACAGTAGGACCTAAGACAGTAAAAGAGGTTCAACTGCAAGTACAAATTTTACTCCTACTTTAAAACTGATAAGTGTCGAAAGTTCCTACTTTTGCCAACTTAGCATTAAAGTACGTCCTTTTAAGTGGGGACTAAAGTAAATCTTTAGAATTACAGATTCAAGGGAGGAGTAAAAAAATATAACATCATCAAAGTAAGTTATTGCTGGTCTATGTATATTGATCTGCTAAGTAAGTACAAATTACCCTTAAAATTGTCAAAATAGTATAAAAATTTCGACTCGGGATAGCGAGCGTAAATCGCAATTATTACGACGCCGCGGCGTCGCGGCGAGATAATCGCTGACAAAAGAAAGTGACAAAATGGCGGCTGTGCGATAATAAATGAAGCGTGAAAACACTCACCCTGGTCGATGCCGTTCCGGTGGCCGCCCGCTGCTCCACCGCCCGGCTTCTCCGCTGCCCGCCGACAGGAATCACTCGCGAGAAACGCGGCGGCTAATTACCGCGCGCGTTAATTAGTCGCCGATCGGCACTTGACTCGCGGACGCGCGAGTAACGCGACGTACGCGACGCTCCCCGCCCGTCACTGCCGGAGTTCGTTACACGTCGCGACGCGAATCTCTCGCGCAAAACCGCGAGCTTCGGGGAAACAACGGACGGCGCGCAACCACTGATCCGCGTATCGCGAACGGCGATCGCGCGAAATCGACATTCTCGCCGCATCCCCGACAGCCATCGACACTCGCGCTTTACCGTGCACTTCCGACGCGCGATTAGCGCGGGACGGGGCGGACGTTCCGACGAGACGAATCCGGATCGTTCTCAGACAATCGACACGACGATTACAACAACGGACCGCATCGCGCGCCAAATCGATGCACTACGACAATTACTCGTCACTCCCGACACTCGCGATATTCCCTCGAGAAACGCGGGCCGCGCGCGACTCCGCTTCGGCGAAAGACATGGCGGCGCAGCCGCCGATCCGCGCATCCGACACCGCCGACGCTCGCGCTTTACCGCGCGCTTCCGACGCGCGACCAGCACGGCACGAGAATTCAACACGACGCGATTACAGCAACGGACGCGATCGCTCCGCGCGGCTACGCGCGCCAAATCGACGCGCTGCGACGATTACCCGGCGTCGCTCGCGATACTCGCTTGAGAAACGCGGACTCCACTTCGACGAGGGACAACATGGCGGCGCAACCGGCCGACCCGCGCATCGCGAACGGCGATCGCGCGAAATCGTCTCGCCGCGTCCTCGACGCTCGCGTCCGTGGCGCCCGCGCTTTACCGCGCACTTCCGACGCGCGATTACGCGCGATTACGCGGACCGACGGAGAGCAATAACTGTTACTGCAAACACGTACCGTTTCGACGCTCGCCGGCGCGAGCCGACGCGTGCCGGCAGCACTGGATTGTGTACGCAGCGACTCGACACGTCGCGATACGAATATCGTTGAGCCATTTCCGATCGCTGCGACGACCGAGAACGATCGTCCGCCCCTAAATAACGCGCCATACCAACCATACACGGTATAATCCCGCCGGTCCTCGACACCACTCGCCGCTCCAGCGAGAAAACGGCCCGCACGTACGTACGACGCACACACAACGTGAAGTTAGGAGGAAGCGCGAGTGGGGGAAACAGGTGACTTCAGGGAATCGGCTCGAGGCGCCAAGTTCGACTACGTGAATGAAAACAAACAACTCCTCGGGGCTGCCGGGCTCGCACGTGCGTCTCGCCGAGACGGAGTGGATCGTCGGAATTAAATCCGTGTCTCTCGGACCGTCTTCCTCTTCTTGCTCGCGGGACGAAGCGCGCGTATATTCGGGCTTTAGCGCGGACAGGGGAAACGGGGGAATTCGCCGACGTATTTATTGTCACGCGTGCATACGCGTGTCTTAATTGAACTCGGCTATTTCGTCCGCGTCATTTCGCGCGTGTCGCTTATGATATCGGACGGAAATAGATTTCTGTGTTTCAATTAAGGCTGCGAATTTGAATGATATAATACCCGATGTGATTAATGCCTGATTATTCAAATGCAAGCGCTCGAATTGTCCGCTAATCCGCGATATAACGCGCGGAAAGGCGAGGCCCGCGAGTTTGGCTTTCGGCTATTAGAAACTAACTGCGAAACGCGAGAGACAACATTTATTAAAGTGACTTGTAATTTTCGTCTATTTATTACGTATCTGTATATGCATAAAGATCGCTTCGTACTTTGTGGCACACGACAAATATATGTAGATTGTATTCTAATATGAGATAGTAGATCAACGTTCAAATTCAATCAAGAAATTTTTTCGCAACGATTACACGATCTAACGATCAATTTTCCTAAATGGATTTCACTTCAGAGACACTTAATTCATGGTGGAACCGATAGATAATGTTTATTAATTTAGCAGAAACTTCGATATCTCATATTAGAAGCCTATCTCTTAATAGGAGACTTTCCTTTATATCCGTCGCTTTAGGAACAAAAGAACTTAAATAAACGTTTCCCGATTTTTTACATGCTCGGACGCTTTAACTGTAAGAACAATTATCGAGAAATATTTTTCGGAGTAAAAAGAAACTACATAAATTTTAGTTAATTCAATAATTACTTTCCTATTTTACTATAGTGGAGAGTATATTTTACTTTATAGTGGATAGTTCGCGCACGCATAAATCCGAATTAATTTTCATATTCAAGTAGATCCGATTTTTCTTGTAATAAAGTGAGAATTGTCTGGAGATAATTGGAGGAATAAATTACTCGTGACAGACAAATATAATATGTATATCCGCCGCTTTAGGAACAAAAGAATTTAAATAAACGTTTCTCGATTTTATATGCTCGGTCGCTTTAACTGTAAGAATAATTTTCAGGAAATGTTCTTTCGGAGTGAAAAGAAACTACATAAATTTTAGTCAATTCAATGATTACTTTCCTATTTTACTGTAGTAAAATATTTTGCTATAGTAATTTTACTATAATAGTAAAACATTTCTTTTTAGCACAGTAGTTTTACTATAGTAAAATAGAAAAGTAATTAATGAGTCGACTAAAATTTGTGCAGTTTCTTTTCACCGAAAGAATATTTTCCGAAAATCATCCTTACAGTTAAAGCGACCAAACATGTAAAATCGAGAAACGCTTGTTCAAATTCTTTTGTTCCTAAAGCGGCGGGTATACATATTATATTATATTTGTCGTGTGTCATGAGTAATTTATTCCTCCAATTCTCTCCAGACAATTCGCATCTTATTACAAAACAAATCGATTCTACTCGAATATAAAATTAATTTGGATTTATACGCGCGCGAACTATCCCCTATAAATATATTTCGATTCGACATCGAATATATTTGGTTTTTGTTGTATTAAGATGCGAATGGCCTGGAGACGATTGGATAAATAATTTACTTGGATATCAGTAGAATAGCAAATTTTAGTAAAATACGCGCCTCGCGTTTGTTTGCTGTTAATAAATACATGTTTAAAATGTTCAAAAACCTCATTTCTTTCCGAAAACTGGTAAATTGTAACAATAATTTGAATACGGAACAGCAACATTAATGTAACAGTACTAAAAGGGAATGAAAATATCGTTCCGGATGGGATTATAATATCGAATATATAAATAAAAAGAGAGATCCGTACACAATGTACATTCAATGTACAAATAATGAAAGAGTTGGCGACGAAGCGAAATGTTCAACGGTTATCGGATAAGCATATACGCGGATTTATTTCACTTTATTTGTCCAAACGTATCGTATTTCTAATTATATTTTCCGCATTTCTATAATCATGTTTCATATAATACGGAGATATAAAATATCGATCAGACCGCGGAGTCGCCAAAGTATCAATCACAAGGTTCAGAGATAAAAATAAATCTAACAAAATAAATATCGAAAGCTAGAAAGCAAAGTTCACGAGAGGAAAGCGGGCGAAAAATTCCTCATCCCGATATTTGTCGAAACACTTTTAGTTTCGTTTCCCGTTTCCAAGTTCTTTTAGTCAGACACCTGCGACATTATTACCGAACGAAAGGAAAGAAAGAGAGGGAACGCAGGAGAGAGAAAGTAAGGTGGAGGAAGAAGACGGAATAAAAATTGGAATGTAAAGTTGGAGAAGATTGCGGAATCGCCAAAGTATCAATCATAACGTGTTCAAAGTTTAAAGACAAATGCAGATCTAATGTTAAATATCGAAAGCCCACGAGAGGAGAATGCGAGCGAAAAATATTGTCCATCCCGATATTATTGAAAAGCGTTTAGTTTCGATTTTTGTTTCCAATCTTTTCTAATCATATACCTTTGTAACTATCGAGCGAAAGAAAAGAAAGAGAGGGAAGGAGCAGGAGAGAGAAAGTAAAGTGGAGGAAGAAGACGGATTAAAAATTGGAATGTAAAGTTGGAGAAGATTGCGGAATCGCCAAAGTATCAATCATAACGTGTTCAAAAGCAGGTCTAACGTTAAATATCGAAAGCTCACGAGAGGAGAAAGCATGCGTGCGGAAAATATTCTCCATCCCGCTATTTATTGAAACGCGTTTAGTTTCGATTTTCGTTTCCAAGCTATTCTAATTATACACCTTAATTACCACCGAACGAGGAAAAAGAAGAGAGAACAAGCGGGAAAGAGAAATTTTGATTCGGAAAGAAGAGACGGAATAAAAATACGAAACGTAAAGTTGGAGAAGATTGCGAAATCGTCAAAGTATCAATCATAACGTGTTCAAAGTTGAAAGACAAAAGCAGGTCTAACGTTAAATATCGAAAGCTCGCGAAAGGAGAAAGCATGCGTGCGGAAAATATTCTCCACCCCGCTATTTATTGAAACCACGCGTTTTTAGTTTCGATTTTCGTTTCCAAGCTTTTCCAATCGCACACCTTCGTTACGACGTTACCACCGAGCGAGAGAAAAGAAGAGAGAGCAGGCGGGACAGAGAAAGCGATTCGGATAGGAGAAACGGAAGAAAAAGTGGATAGTAAAATTGCGGAAGACGCCGGTGAACCGTACGTATTTGAAATACATGTAAGGCAATGTTTTTGTCGCCGCGCGGCGCGCTCGAGGTCAACCGGCGGGGAGGAATAGCAGGAATTTCGGCGAACGCGCGCGACTGTTTTTTGTCTTGACTAGCGCGGTCGCGTAGCCGGCTTCACGCTGCTCGCAGTCCCTCGCGAGTGTACGAAGGAGCCGGAGCTGCGGCGTGCGCGCTCCGCTATTTTCGCCGCGGACGAGCCGGCGAGTGATCCGTTGTTCGAGACGCTAATTAGCACAGTCCCACGGCATTCGGGCGAGTCCGAGAGTGGTTGTCCGTTGCCAAACTAGTCGGAGAATCGCGAGTGAGTGTTGATTCGAGGCCTTAGCGCGCGCGCGACAGTCTCTCGCCGGAAAAGTTTGCCGAGCGGCGGAAACTCGCTCGCGATCGCCTCGCGCTGCTATTTCCCCGTCGGGACGAAAGTGCGCGTCGCGACCGGGCGCGAGAGGGTGTCCGAGCGGATTTACTAATTTAGCGGGCGATGACGTCACGGGGCGGCGGATCGTCGCGCGTCGGTATGAAGTTGTCCGCGCGTCCCCTCGAGTCTTGCCACGCGTCCGAAGTGCGTCGCGATCACGTCGAGCTCCGCGTCACCCGTCAGGCCTGAAAGATGGCCGTGTAACAGTTAACGATTCCGTCGCAAGACTTGAGTCGGTGTCGAAGGTCAACGCGCGGGCAACGTATGTCGCCTTTCGACGCGACAAAAGCTCTTGTCGCTCGCCGCGGGAACGTCGGGAGTGTCGTGCGAATCGACGGGCGATCGCTATTCGTCGAGGGACACCAGGGATTTATGGCGCGAACGCGCGCGACCGCGCTCCGCCGTTTCGCCGCGGACGAGCGTGATCGTAGTTCGAGACGCTAATTAGCAATCGCGGTCGCGATCGGCAAGTTTTCGACATTCGAGCGAGCCTCGCGCTTCATCGTCGTCGAAACGAGCGGCGCCCCGCGTGTCTCCGCGCGTTCCGTTTCCGCGGGCGGGCGGGTCCGAGTGTCGCGAGACTCGCGAGTGCAATCGCCATCCCGGAAGGACGGAGCTCGCCAGCGTAGGGGCCGACAGCGAGGATTCAGCGTCTCTCGTCGGTCTCGTGAGTACATTGAATATTTACGCCGGCGACTGGATTGTATCCGTCGTTACGCAGCGAAAGGAACAATTCGCGAGAGCGACGTGAATTGCTGAAGAGGATCCTAAAGTCGTCTGTTTTACCGACACATTCGAATGTAGCTTTTGCGCTGGTGAATCTTTTCATTAGCTTCTATGCACGAAATAATGCCAGGATAAGTTGCGGACCGCGTAGCAAAACGTTTTCATAGTTGAAACGCTCGGGTCAGAAGTCAAAAAGATATTCGTATTTGAAATTTTCCATTTTTGAATCGCCATCAGTTTGAAATTGGTTTTATAAGATCACAAAATTCTTCCGCACGATTATAGTACGCCTAAAGACAAAGCGGGTGGTTCACGATTTTATCTAAAGAACGAAGAGAAATTAAAAATATCGCTTTATAAGTAATTACGGTTAGATGGCAGCTTTATATGCTGATATTTTTAATTGCTCTTCGTTCTTTATATAAAGTCGCCAACACCCCGCTTTGTTTTTGTGCGTGCTGTAATCGTGTGGAAGAATTTTGTAATTTTATAAAGCGAATTTGAAATTTAGTTGGAACTACGAATTGAAAATTTCAAATACCAATATGTTTTTCAATAGACTTCTCACCCGAGTGTTTCAAGCATGAAAATGTTCTGTTACACGCGCCGCAGGTTATCCTGGCATTAGTTTGTGCATAAAAGCTAATAAAAAGATTTACCAGCGCAATTCGAATGTGTCGGTAAAACAGACTTTAGGACCCTTTCAACAGTTTATTGTCGCGCGGCAGATTTAATAACGATCGTTAACGCCGTGGAGTGTTTTGCGTATTTTTTTTTATTTAAAGAATTCGCGATTTTATTTAACGAGGCGAATTAAAATTTTTCATCTCGTCACACGCGCGCGTGTTCGTAACGAAATTAAAAATTGTAATCTATTTTGTACGTATGTTTATTTTACTTGCAATCGCTCCCCGCATCAAGCACGGTTCGCCGTTGCTAATTAATAATGGAGCAGCCGCGTGTTTGCCGTTTGCTTTATCCGCGTAATTGCCGTCCCGGCGCTTTACAATTTCGACGCGACGCGGTGACGGCCGCGTTTCCGCCTCCTGCCGGTCCTCCCTTTAAGCGGCGAGAGTCCGCGCGCGGAGTCGCCGTCCGCCCGGGATCTTTTCGTTAATTGAATCCTCGCCCCGGCCGTGGCGGTCGATTCGCTAACGAAAACAACCGGGGAAACAATCGCGCTGAATTACAGCTTCCGTCCACCGACGGATATGACTTCCTTACGTTGTCTGTGTTCGCTTCCTTTTTTTTTCGCCTTTCTCCTTCGAAAGGGAGAATTATTTTAAATGAGGATACGGCGTTCCGCGCCCCGTTCCCTTGGAATTGTATCCCGTCTGCCGAGAGCATTACAATTTTCCGCGTTGCGCCGGGAAGGGAGGAAACAAAAATGAAATGTGTAGGTAAAGTCGCGCAGAGAACCGTGGCTTCAAAGTGGCTCTCACGGAAATAAAATCTTGCCTTATCTGCGTTCCCTTCCTTTCTTCACCGAAAATACATCGGTTCCCGATTAATTAGGGAGCGCCCGATTACGTGCGTTCGGCGCACTTCACCGGATGCATAGAATTTTGAAACGCCCGTGCGCGCGAAAATAACATCGCGATAATAAGGAGGCTGACACGAGCACGTGAAAATTTAATCAAAACACGCGTCGGGTCTGCAAAACCATGCTTTCGCCGGTGCATTTTCCGATCTCGGGCGCCCGCGCCGAGCGCGTTGCGTAACGCGAATAACAAATTGAATTTCTTGAATTTCTTGAAAACGAAGAGCGATTTTGATTCCCTTTTCGCTACTGACTCTCACACACACACACACACTCTCTCTCTCCGCGGGGGCAAACTGAAAAATTGAAAAACGCGATCGTGTTAACGAGCAAACGTGTTCGAAAAGGTAAAGATCTCCACGTGCCCGCCAGATACGTTTACCGACGGGCCGCGTGTACGAGTTATTTGGTTTGAACGCGGAGGAGAGAGCGCTTCTCGATATTTCATTTCATTAATTAACCGGTTGATTTGATTTCGGGGCGCAGCCCCGAGGTTCACCGCGGGAAGGTGCGCGCGTGCGCGACGAAACCCGGCGATCTTTACTTTTTCAACAATTGCTTTCGAATAAAATAAAATTTTCGGGGACGAGGCTCGTGGCACTTGCGTCGCGCCGCGATATTTGCACAATGAAATTCGTTTTCTGTAAAAAGAGAATGGCACCGCGGAATTTTCGCGAGCAACAGACGCTGTTTCCCCGTGATATTTCTTACGCGCGTTGTCTCTCCTCTTATTATCGTTAAATGCGAAATGTGAGAGCTCCGAAAGAATTTCTCCCGAAATTTCGCAGTCGTTGAAATCCAACAGTCGGTGATATGAACATTTTAATCGCGCAGCTAAACGATTAATTTAATCCCGTTAAATTCAATGAGAAATTTAATTAGACGGCTAAAGAATTAAAATGCATTGTTGGCGCATTAATTTATTCATAGCCTATTTACATGGAAAATCCAAAATTCGTTTTATCTCGTCATGAGCGTTTTGCAATATGTTGTTTTGTTGTTTTTTTTTCAACAATCTAATTTCGGAACCGCACAGAAAGGGCGAGAGAGGACAAAATAATTGTCAAAATGCGCTCGCGTCGCGACGAGTCAGACATTGATCGCTCGAACGGCCGCGAAAGCTGATGAATTTTTTTTAATATCCCAATAAAGTGGCACAAATGAAAATTATATCTCAATTAAAAAAAAAATGGCTCGAGATCCCGCGATACGCGTCGGTGGCGAATATTCCCGATGGAAGGATAAAACGCGAGCTCCTTCATTCGCGAATTAATGTAATCTCGCGCGTGCAAGAGCGACCGCGTCGAGGCTCCAAGTAAATTATCATCGGTATCAAGGCGCGCGGAATTTTTTACGCTAATTGGATTTGCGTTAATTGGAACGTCTTCCTCGACTTGGCGAATTCTCGAGATTTCCGCGTGTACGGGCGAAAATGCGCGTCTCCGTGCGCGCCGACTGGATAATTACGAGGGTTGGCTGACTGCGACGGTAACGACACGCTTCTTGCTATCTCGCGGAGATGCTGGGCCTGTATATTCGCGCTCTAAACAAGAATAATTATTTGTACCTGCCTCGACGAACGCGACGTTACGTACGTCGGGCGCGTCTCGGGAGATCCCGCCGGTTACGCAACGCGATGCGACGTCACGTTTTGCGGTGTCCCGTGTGTTTTTGGCCCCGCGTTGAACAAAGCATCACCTTCTTATGGACGAGTACACTCTCCAGATTGAATCCTGCACAGGTTCTTGCGAGATGAAATGAAATTTTGACGGTGAGATGCGATCGCAAGAAGATAACACATTATTTGGCTTCTCGCAGATGAGCAATTGTCTCGGAAAGGCCTCTTTCAATTATAACGTTTCCCCCTCCTAATCAACGAGCGACGCTCTTTGTCCGGATTTAGTCTCGCGATACCTGACAAAGAAATGACGATAAATTATTTTCGGACAAGGGGATTCTTGCAACTTTCTTATCGCGAGCTTCGGTAACGGATGTCGATAGTTTTCAATAAATATCAGAATGTATCGAAGATCGCGAGACGTGCCGATGGGATAAACGCCGGAATCAGTCGCGCGTTTTCGATAAGAGAAATATTCGTCGGATTCCGTTGCGCGCGCGGAATTGCGGGGAAAAAAGGAACGGGCGGGCAGCCCCGGGAGCAAGTGAAATTTCTCCTTTACAATACCGGGCCATTCATAACTGTCAGTGCACAGCGGCGGGATATATCGCCGCGTCCACAAAAGCATTCTCTTTCGATGGGAATCCCGCCGAGATATCGTCTAATGTAAATATGTACGCTTCTTTGTCGAATCGCTCTTTTTCTTATTGTCGGAGCACACTGTGCTCCACCGCTAAATGTTTACGCAGACCTGTTAAAGTCAAACGTTTTCATCGCGGTGCCGTTGTTACTTTCACTGGCCGCGCGACCGAACCGGATCTCGCAAAGAATTAACGCTCTATTAAAGCGCAGTTTAAATCCGACGAGGTTCGTCGCGCATTAATTTAACGGCGTGTTATTGTTTCGCATATTTAGCCTCCATTGTTACGCGTCTATTATGTATTAATTTTCTCTCTTTACGCGCGGCATTGAACCATATCTGCATTACGATTTAATTGTTTTTACCACTCGTGTCCAATAGCAATTGAACGTGTCGTAGACTTGAGAAAATGGTGCAGTGTGAGATAAGGATTTTGAATTGGGCTTTCGATTCGAGAGAAAGAGAGCGCGTCCTTTTATTCTAAAATTTAAGAGAGACTTTTATACCAACACTGAGACAACGTATCTCAATTTACGCCGCTTCTGCATTTCGCTGCGAAATCCGGTTCATTGTACCTTTGAAAAATAAACAGCTTATTTACTGCTCTTTCGTTTGAGAGCAACAATAAATAAAAATTTTATCGCAATGCCGTTGCCCGGAGAGCTAGAGATTGCAAAATCGAGATGTACGTCGAAGACGGTCTCCTTCGACGAAGACCCATCGAGATTCATCAGTTTGATATAAGTACATCGTCTAATGCCGGGTACGATACTTCCGCGTCGTAAAGCACAACATTTTCCTATGGGAACGAGACGTAATTAACGTTCAAAATCAAACGAAACTCGTCGTGAGCAACAAACTCCGTGCAATTTAAAGTCAGCTTGTTCGGTACTAATATTCGTGCCAATGGCTTGCTTGTGCCGAGCCTAAATTAGAAATATTAATAAATCGAATAATAAATATAAATTGCGAGCTGCAAACAATATCTTCGAGATACGGAGAGAAAGAGAGATTTTTGTCCTTTCACGATATTCTTTGCTGCATTTCTTCGCGATTGAATGAATATTATCTAAATAGACGATAAGTTAGAGTCGGAGTAATTAATAAATAAGCCCTTTGTTAATTGAATGTCCCGCCTGTGAATAGTTTACGGGAGAGATCGTGAAACAGTTAATTGACAAAGTGTAAACGGCAAAAAGGTATTAATTACGATGTTCTCTATATTTTTATTCTTTGTAAATCTTTCCTCGAATCGACGAGCACGATAAAAACCGTCGTTTCCGATCTGTTTAATTATTCCGAGTTCAAACGTACCATCTAAGACAAGTGTTAACAAATAGTAAGAGCACTTTCCACATACGAGATTACAAGAAATTTCGAAAATTATATAAGAACGTAATACACGTTTTACCTTGCGTTTTACTTTAATAACAATTTACGAGCGTAATATTTTCATTGAAAAATACACGAAAAGTGTAGCATCCTGGCTTCACGAAATTTCAAAACAGAAATTAATTATTGGTATTATTTTTAAATGACACTATAACTTTGCTCGATAAGCTTCCAATTTAAAAAAAAAATTGCATTTGCCCTAATACTAAATTCTATGGCCCAATTTATTGTCACAGACCACGTTCCTGTTTCTTAGGCGGTCGCGCGATCGATCGGGAAATTACGAAATGTAGCTCTTTCTTGCATGAGACAATGGAAGAATTTAATTAGCCGAATACACGAAGTGCGCGTAAAGCTTGTAACGTCCGGTCGAATTCGTAGTTTCGTTGCAGCTCCCAGGGAGATTTGTTGGGGGAATTCCAGTAATTCTCTTTATCGAATCAAGACGCTGAAACGCGAATTGATCCTATTGTCAGATTTAACTGTGGAAAATTGATCTGTTTCCGCGGCAAATGGAGATGAGTTGTAACTATCCCTACACGATTAGATGATCTAACAAGGCACTGTCACAATTATTCTCGTAGCAATAAGCTTTTTTAATTATTTTCACTCTGAATGACGTCATTTTACATTATTTAATAAAAGAACAATTTCGAAAACAGAATATATCCACTGTAACTGTCATTTGCAATTAACTGTTACTGTATTATTATTACAATTACATAATGTTACATAAAACAATTTCGGCGACCTACACTGCAACGGGAACGTAATCGTTAACTTAATTACGAATGATACAGTTACAACGGTCACATCCTGTTTTTAAGATAAACAGTGCACCTTTATATTATCTGTCTCTGTGAGGGAGGGGGCTATGGAAAACAAATGTAATTCGCGATATTTTAAAATTCCGGGCACAGAGAACTATTCCTACTGATACGGCAGTCCTACAAACATTCACCGTTGATGATGCCGTAAAAGTGCATCGCACGTATACGGGGTGCTTCTATTTGTTTCGCTTCATTTTCCAACCAGCCGGATTAGAGGTTTGCCTTTATTTTGTTCCGCGCGGAGCGCAAGATGTACCGTTGGTAAAAATTGTCCCCCAATTTTAAGAGGACAGATTAGATTTAAGCGGCTGTTCGCCAATTGGGTCTCTGGGTTACAAGTACTCGTAGAATTCTGAGTTACATTCAGTCAACATGGATATCATAATTTCTTTAATTTGCAAAGTAACACCTTGGTTTCTCTAGATCAAAATGAAAGTGTAATTTTAGTTGAAATCAATTTTAAACTATTTCTTTAAACTGTCGCGGCAAGGAATAAGAAACCGTGTTGAAATCTCGCGTGAAAAAAATATTACAGAAGATGAATTTAAAAACTGGAAGACGGAAGAAGAAATGAAGGAATAAAATGTTTCCGTCAAATGCGTGAAATTGATCTTTTTCGGGGAAACGAAATTAAACATTATTACTTTTTAATTTTGTCATTAAATTTCCAATTTAATTTTTCGGAATATCCAATATGTTTAATTCCACGCTCGTACACAATACGAGTTCATATATTATATTACACAACCGTGTCAATTATGTACAGAGTATAATTTATATTTATGCCATGTATTAAATTATTTCACCGTGAAATATACATGTTTTGTATTAAGTCCTTGCGCGTTGTTTATTGTGTATCCATGACATCGACTATTCTTTGTGATTAAAACTTCAAAATTATGATATGTCAAAACTGAACGTGAAGAGCTATTATACGTTTATTTATTATATTACAATATCGCGATTACATTTGGTTACATTAAATCTTATTTATTCGAAAAGTGACACTGCTAAGGGAAATGATCGTAACTATATACGAATTGTTTAGAAACTCAAATTGTGATGTTTTTGACATGATATATTGAAAAAATAACGAATATTAAAGAACGTTCTTTCTTATCTGGTACAAACACTCGCGATTTTGAAGACCGATTATACTGAATTTTCCCGTGCAATGATTATCGTACACAAAATGTTTTGTAGCGGAATTAACAAGTTGCGTTACAACTTTATTCTCTCTCTAGTCATTCGAACTAAAAGGTTAGTTATAAACCCCATTGATACCGTAACAATAAAACGTAATTGAATTGTTATCAATATCTTCCATGAAATTATTCAATTCGAAAATATTATCGGGCTCGATGCTGCAGAAATCGGTATTATTATTTTCAATTAAAAATTTACATAGCACTTACAAAGTTTTGTGCGCATCTTCTTATTTCAAATTCGCATTAAGCTCTTTCCCTAAGTAATTTCAGAACTTGTGGATCAGTTAAATTTCACGATATTGGTTTGATCTACTTTTTTTCCCCCCCTCTGAAACGGTTCCATCATTTATAAGAAAGCGATTTGGAAAAATATTTATCCGCAGCCACGAAGAGTATCCGTGGTGTTTTCTTATTCGATCATCTCTATGTTGGACGATAGAGATAAGAGCAAGGCGGATATCGTAGAAGCCAGAAGTGAGATATGTATTTAGGCCGCGGTTAGCATAGAAACTACAGACATCCACTGACTGCAAGCTTAATCTATACTAATCCTCCCGTAATTCTACTATAAGCCTTCTATATAACGCGTGTTGTGAAGTTCGTCTATCCGAAAATGTTTCATTTAATCGTGTTAACGGACATGCGCCTTACAAATTTATATTACGATATGACTCTGTATAACACTCGAATTTCTAACACGCCGCTTTTCCCTTTACACGCCAGTAGCGATTTGTTTAGGCTGCATTATATTTTAGGCACATATATACTTTAATTAAAATCAAATCAAGATTATAATACGAGGGGGAAACCGCTGACCAAAATCTTGTACACCAATGCCCACTAATAAAAAAAACCCAGTGGGCATTACTTTATCTTATTACATTATTTTATCTTATTTATCTTGTTTTATCTTATTTTATCTTATTTTGTCTCTATAATGCCCAAACTAATGCCCAAAGAATGCCTAGTACACCACTGTGCCCTCAGCGGTTTCCCCCTCGTTATAATATAATGCATAATTCGCACAATATCACAATTAGCTATTGCAATTAGGGGAAAATTAAGAATTTAGCTACAACCATTTTCTTCGTGAAAGTACAAAAATGATATACGTTTGCTTGAAAGGATTATTAATTACGGGTATACGAACATTTTTTTCTATGTTATTTCGGCGCAGTTTTCTCTCGAGAGTGGAAAAAAAGATGATTGTAACAAATCCTATATAATCTTGAGGAAAAGGGACATGAACGTCATATATTGCCGACAGTAAATTTTCGTTATTCTTTGATCCTGTATTTATCAGTAGCAAATCTGAAGCAATAAACGAAGCGACAGTCTCTCCCGACCAGAATTTCACTTAACTACATCGCAGTATCCTCTTGTGGAACGAGACATTTATTTCAGCGCAAATCTTGGCCGGTGGAAAAAAGGGACGGCAAGAGAATGTTTTACGCTCGCTTTTTATTACCAGCGTCGTGAGAAAATTATAGCATCAGTCTCGGGGTGTATCGATCTGCTTTCGGTTTGTCGGACGGGGCCATTGGAAAATATCGTAGGTGTTAAACAATATCGATGGGATTCATACGGAATCTCCGGCTGTTGACATAAAATTTTTATACCGTTTTACGCAAAGTTATAAATCTTCAGGTTTATATAGGTTTATACAGCGCGTGATGCGCACGCGATGGCATCTCTATCGATATTTATTGTCCGTCGTAAAATTATGGAATATTAAACAGATTGTTGCTAAATTTCTCTTTAGATACTCGATTTTGAGTCAATGCCAAGACTGCATTATCGCTGTTTCGGGAGATATAGATGACATCAGTACGAAATTAGTTTCCAAGAATAAAAAGAGAAAACTTTTTTTATAGCTCAGTCGATTAAAAGGGTGCAAACGGTAATTTACCGAAGACTATTCGAAGCCAGTTTTCTTGTAGTTTGAAAACTAATGTGATATTAAGCCGCTCCAATATTCTTTTGTTACTTAATAACTTTGGTATTAGAAGCGTACAAATAAAAATTCGAAATATACGAAAGTTCATTACACGGAAAAAAAAGATTAGCTGCCATAGCTAAAACGTAGTAAAATAGGGACAACTAATATTTTTAGTTGTGATAGCTAAATATTTTGCTACGTGCCTATTGTATTAGGTGCGACAGCAAACCGTTTGCTGTCGCACCTAATACAATAGGCACAGTAGCAAAATATTTAGCTATCACAACTAAAAATATTAGTTGTCCCTATTTTACTACGTTTTAGCTATGGCAGCTAATCTTTTTTTTCCGTGTTAATTTTTTTTAAGTTGAAGAACTAGCATCACATTAGTAAATATGACAGCTAACAAAAATTTGTGAAATAAAATTTTGTTAACTCAATAAATCTACACGGAAAAAAACTAAAAATATTAGCTGTCCATTTTTTGCTAAGTTATTTAGCTACAGCAGCTAATTTTTTTTTCCGTGTACAAAATAGAACTTGGCATATTTTTCTGCCAACATTATTCGCAGGGCATGTACGCGGGTGTTCCTAATTATTTCCAAGTAGCAAAGTAGTAAAAAAAATATTGCTTGAAATCTTGATTTGTCGCTTGTCTCTGCTAGCTTCCCGAGTAATCTGCGCTGGATTTTCTCCTGTGACAATTCGGCTGACTGAAACGTCGAGATATCGCGGCAATATTACGCCGAATTCTTCGCGCCGAATGTCACTTTTTATAGCTGCGTTAAAGAGACAAATCCGGCTCGTAAAGGGGGAACTTACGGCAACATATTTGCGCTCTCGTTCAAAGTGACAGAACGCCCGGGTCTCTCTCTCTCTCTCTTTCTCTCTGCGTCATCAAAGGGCGTTTTATCGGGATTCTTGCGTAATTCTCCGAGGGGAGCAAATCTGTAAGGATCCGACGCGATGATATTTGCATTTTACTCTGTTATCGAAAGAACGACAGCGAATTCGATTGCAGGAGGCTCAAAAAGTGCGACAAAGAAATGGCGACGGAGCGAAAATTCGGACGCAAGTATGCGGAGGGGAAGAGGCTGGTGGCAGGTCGTAAAAGAGCGGGGTAGCGATATTTTCTGCGTAGCTAAATTGGATTGGCAGTTTATTGGCGATATTCGTTTGCGAGCGACGTTCCGTTTTCCCGTGTACCATGTGACCGACAAAAATTCACTTGCCACTGCCTCGTCCCTACTGCATCGTGTCCCTATGTCGCGTGTATGTTCCTTTTTATTTCCTGCCATGTCGCCCATCCGCGCGTGTGTCATTCGAATCGATTACTTCGGGCAAGGTACTAGTCACTGTCTCGTTAAAAAAGGTCGACGTGTAAAAACACAGTTGAATGAAATATCAGTACGCAATATTTTGGGGAGTGATAAAAATGACGGTAATAGCACAACATCTACGATTTTTAGTAAAATGAAACAGTCGGTAATTACTTTAAACTTTTCTAAACAAGTTGTAGTGCAAGGAGAGATATTTTGGGAAAATAGTTTCAATTTTATTAAACTATTTAATAAATTTATTTAGTTTTTACAATTCGGCTTCTTCCAATGCTTGTTTATAGTTTATATATTTTTCTCATGGTACGTTTACGCATTTCTCTGTTTACTATTGTTCTATCGTACAAGCTAAAAATATAAATCCGTTATTCTTTTCCTTCACTCTATTACCTACTCTCTACTGTTCCGAGGAGGACTTATCAGAAGGCATCATGAAAGTCAATATCGATATTGGACGGTAAAGTTGTGGCCGTAGGCGTTCCTCTGCTCTTGAAAGTCTCAAGAGCAGAACGGACAGCAATGAATGTAAGAAGTTCTATTAGCAGGATCTTTTATCTTAATTCGCAACTTGGAGAAAATAACTAGAAGATACGTTCGTTTTGCCACGAGCATTTCTGTTATTTATTTCTCAATCTTTAATTGTGTGAATAGTTTATTAACGATTGTACCTGCGTAAATACTTTTTTAACATTTTCTAAAAGTCATAGATCAAGCGACAATTCGATTAATTTTAAAATATGTATAACGATATTTTTTCATACACTGAATATAAGCATTTTGAGAATCGATAAGAGATTAATAAGAATTGAAATACATTAAACATTAATATTTACGTACATTATATGATTTAAAAGAAGCATTTATTGCTATCGAAATTATTCAAAATTTATTTAAAATATATAGTAACGTATTACTTTGAAATATTTTGCAATATTTATCTATCGTTTTTCTGTTAGAGTTGGGTTTTACAACTTTGCATTAAGTTTCTGTTCACAAAGTTGTTAATGCAGGGCAAATGCAAACGGATTTGTGTGGCTGTGATATACCTCTCTCACCCATTTTTCCAGCGATACGCTTATTTGTGCACTTTACCGCGCAAATTACCTCCTGCTCTAAGGAGACATCACGGCTCCAAAAAGCAAATAAACCACTTTATTCCATCTATCTGTCTCGTGCCATGTACCCTTTCTATTTGAAGCTAAATAGCGGCAGATAGGAGAGAAGGAGGAGATGGGATAAGATTACTTTGTATGTATCCCGTATCTTTTTATCTCTCTTACTGCACGGCCATTTACTTTGCTCCGTATTCACCCCTGCTGTCGCCCGTAAATTTTGTCGATTCATGCAGGTTCAAAAATGCTTCCCTCTGTATCGGCCACTAGAAACTTGCTGCCAATGTACTTACCCTATTGACATGAATCGCGAGGTGGGTCGATCTGAGCGCAAACAGATTCGCCTTCTAAGGTCCCTGGCATTCACGAGTAGTTCTTCGCCAACGTTCTTGAGAACGTGCGATGGCTATAATTTGACGTTGCGCATTGATAAAAAACGTACAACCAGAAAGTAAAGCTAACTGAAGGCGCAATTTAAGTGGAATAAAGTAATTCGATAACCACGATAACTGTTTTCGACTAATTTTCATCGATTATATCAGCCAGAAGTAATGTCGTTTCACCTGCTACAATAAAATCTCTCCCTTGAGCATACGTAGAGTCCTATTCTAGCCATATCGATACCGTCTTGATACTGTTTTATATCTGAGGGCGATAAATTGCCGATACAAACGATACATCTCTTATTCTTTAGCCAGGCTTCGAATCCAATAAAATTCTTATACACTTGATACCGAGGGAATTTCATGAAAAAGAAGGGAGAACGGTGTGCCTCGGGCATGGAAATCTTTTCCTCATCTCGATACAATGAAAGGACGGTTACGCGTGGCCGCGAACTCAAAGGTGGGACATTTCGAGTAAGGTGAATCGATAAAGAAATTTCGCCGGGTGAGACTGTTTCTCTCCCACATGGTGCGGTCAATTCGCAGTCCCGGCAGGACCGCGAGTTGCGGTGAATGAAGAGAATTGCGTTCAGAATTCTTGCGCTCTTTTTTTCTTGGCCCGGTTCTACGCGGCAACTACTCGTTGATTCCGGGATTTCACTTGTCGACTGGCGCTGAATATAGATTTTGGAAAATGGACTGATAAAGCCATTCTTTGTGTCTATGTGTGTGTGTGTGTATTCAATTTAAGACTAAATAAAAAGAAATAAATTTAACAATTTTACAAACTACTTTAGATCTTATAAGATACAATTAATAATGTAACAAGGCTTAATTGTTTTGTTGCAAAAATCAAGCACTTTACTTTTTATCTTGATATATAAGAAGACAAAACAATACACTATATTTAAGAGAATTTTATTAAATATTTGGTAATTTATTAAATGACTCTTTCTCTCTCTGGCTCGAATAAAATATTACGTTTTCAGGCTATGTCGATAACACATTTTAATTATTGTAAAAATAAAAGTTAATTTCATTAGTTTTTATATAAAAAATACAAAATAAATCTATTTTGGGAATTTTCGTTGTACGTATCATCATTTTATGTATCGTGTTTGAATTTGGACGATACTCGAATGAATCGATAACATATTTATTGAAAAAATGGTAAATAACTCGGTTATTTAAAACATTTATTTCTCTTTTTTTTCATCCAATTCTTTGATCTTTCGTATCTGTTTGCAAAACTTTATTGGCACATCTCGACTAAGGCACGTATTCTGCAGTTTCCGCATTTTCGTTTCTGCAAACGGAAGGAAACGTGGGAAAGACCACGCATCTACTTGACCATGTGTGGCGAAATATCGCGAAATAACAAAGCGAGAAACCGTACGTATTTGCCATACCAGTGGAAAATTCGCGATGACACAGGTAGGCGGCCTTTGTTTCGATGGAAATGAGCAAAGGAACGAAAAGATTCTCTCGTTCTGCTCTGCGATACGGCTATATGTGAACGGTATTGTTACGTCCACCGTTACAGTTTTCTCTGATACATCTATTGGGACAGGCTTGGAAATTATCGGTTTGGCGAAAGTTTTTTTTAAAACATTTTTCGCGCTAGAAAAAAACAGTTTAATTCGCCGCCCACCATTCTCGTTAATAAAAGTACTTCCCTCTTTCTTGCAACCTTATTGTATAACGTTTTGTTTATTAATTATCGTTTGCTTTTTGTGAAATTTAACAAAAAGAAACACAGATTGGCAAGATTACCATAGGAATCTTTTGACCGAACATGATATAAAGTATCGGAAAAATTTGCATTAATGTCAAATATTTCTACTTCCTCTTTTACAAAATCTATGAAAATGCGATGCATTTTGGATCATTTTGAGAAAGAGTAAGATTTGCACAGAAATACCACGTTGCAAATACGTAATTAGAATATTTCGAGAAGCTTTGCAAAAGCGACAGCTTTTGAATTTTTCTCATTTCAGTTGAATTGATATTATACAAGAACTTGAAATAATATTTTTATATACGGTTCTCGCTGACTTCCCGCGATAGTATAAATTTTCAGAGAAAATTTCTCTGCATATTATGTCGTGTTGCAGTTGAATAAAATATTAAATAACTGCTTGTGTCCAGAAATACGAATTAATTCTATAAGTAATGATAAATTATAATCTTATTATATTTTTTGATGAGTAAAAATTGCTTGAATAATTTTTATGTACTTTTTTTCTAAGATTAAATACAAGAGTTTATTAACAAAACTAATTTGTAATGAAACTATGTTTCAAAATTTAACTTGAAAATAAGAACTTTTTATTTCAATTAACAATAAATAATACATTTTTCTATGAAGAAAACAATTTGGTTAAAATCTAACTAACTATACAAAATAAAAAGATGTAAACCATATAAAGTCTTAACAATTAACCAACAATTTTTACTACATGTATCGGATATCAGATTTCTATTATACATATATCTAAAATTTGACATTTAATACATGTCTGTGGTTAAAACTAAATCAAAATTTTAAACAGAAATTTCATTTCTGTTTTTAACAGAACAGAGGCTAACTACTAATTTTTATTTCTGCAATCAAACATCCCGTAATTACCTATAATTATTTTTAAACTTTCTATTTTATTATCTTTAAAATTAAAAACAAACTATTTTATATAATACGTTTCTTTGATACTATTTTTATATTCCCAAGATTATTTTATATTCCTTGCTTTTTTCTACGTAAGTCGCTAAAAGCGAAGCAAAAATCTTATTTTCGGAACACTACGAAAATAAGTATTTTTGTTTCACATTTTCTTCAAATTTAGTATAATGCAACAGGACGATTTTCGAATGTAGAATAAGAAATGTTTGCTCCTGGAAACTTAATGAAAATATACTTAATTTTTTTACATAAAGGTTGCTATAACCATCTAAAATTGGCATTTTGCTGAATTTTTCATTTTTTGGAAAAGTTAGAACATAGCGTACTGATATCGGTATCGAGTTTGATCTCCACCGACTGTATCCAAGGAAGTAGATTCCCGAGAAATTTCTCCGGTCTTGGCCGTACGTACTTTTATACATTTCATCGATACATACTGCGACGGTGGATCCACGGAACATGTCGCGGCGAAAAATCATCCGTGAACGTAAAATTTCTTCATTCTCTTATCCACGTATTCTCTTACGTATCTGCTCGTCTCGCTTGTCTAGCATAGATGTATGGAAGCAAACACAGACGTGATCCGAAAGGATCTGTCAACCGAGTTTCAAACAACTTACTACAGCTAGCAACATAGAGTCTCGAAAGGATTTGACTATATATAATGCTAACAAAGTCGAAAAGATGGAAAATTTATGAACTTCAGTTCTTGGCAAAATATTTCAACGTAAATCTTTTTTTACGTAGAATTTTAAGTCTCGCATGACGTAATAGAAATTTCTATAGTTAGACGTATCAATAACGTATTGAAAATTCTCAGACGTGTAAGAATTTCCAGCGATATGCAAAAAAATAGTGAATAAGTAAAAGACATTCTTTGTTACAATATTAAAAAACGAAGTGGTCTGTGAAGTAATTCCTTTTGAGAATATGTATTTCCTAAATACTTAACTAACGAAGCAAGAACCTTGCTCTTTTCTCGAACGCTCGCAAAGCCACTCGCAATATGGTTGATGAATCGCATTTCTTATCTATACGGTCTTCGCCAGCGCAAAACTCGTGTCTCAACTAAGGAAAGATTCATATTGGAGGTACTCTTGGTGCATTTGCAAATTGCGCGCGACGCAGCTGCATCGATGTAAATTTCAGCGGTACATAAAGCGACTTCGTTTCCCCGCGGTTGGGGCATTGCGGTGTCCTAATTCGGAAGCGTCGCATGCCTGAAATGACGCGCATAGATTCTTCTCTCTCTCTCTCTCTCTCTCTCTCTGTCTCTGTCTCTGTCTCTCTCTCGCTCGCACGTAGACACACACACACATCTCTTTCCCTTTCTTCTCTCCTTGTCAAGATAAGAAACGAAAGTTTTCGAGCAAACTGTGGCCTGCGCTTTGCCGCGCTTTGAGAATTGCCGCAAGGCAGGTACGCGCCTCTATTTTTCTATCGGGGCCCCGCAATGTAATTTCCGTTTGTTTATCGCGTTTCGTGTTTCTCTGGGAGGAGGAATGGATTCCGAAACCCGCGCGACGTCCCAGGCACGTCTACCGAGGAGTGCACGGCGCCGTTACCGCAAATTGGCCCCGCGTGGTCACGTATCGCCGCAAGTTGCAAATTATTTTTCACGCTTTACCTTAAGAAAATATTACGCGCAAAGATTTCTCCGCTCCTCTTTTGGGAATCATATATTTATTTGTCCATAATTGGCACTCCGCGACAGTTTAAAGCAAAAGTCACTTTCTTTTGGAACTTAATAATTCATTTTTAAAAGAAGATTTGCACTAGTTAGAAAACTGTGGTTGAAATTAACCTACGTAAATATTAATTTTTCAATTTTATTGGGTTGCATGGAGCATTGTTAATATTTAATCGTGGCAAATATTGTTCATCTAAAACGAAAATAAGTATTGACATGCAAATAACAGCGATGTTTGATTAGCGCATCATGCAATCCATAATAATCTTTGGCAGTGCGATTAATTAACGAAATTCACTATTCGGAATATAAAGCCGATTTTCCTGACGCGTTTTTTTTTCACCGCGACATCGCGATTGATTGGATGATCTGTCACTTTCGGTCAAATTCGCACTGTCAAATTCGCAATAGACGTCGGCGTCGATTAAAATCGCACGGCGATATATTGCCGCGCTTTCGCGGCTTTTAAACTTGCCTCTAATTGCGTGAAAAAAAATTGATAAAGGTTTGACATTAATAATAGGATAGCAAAGCATTGCCAAGTCTTTACTCTCTATACGTTCCACTATACATTTGAGGCAATTGTAATGTAGAATGTACATTAATTTCTTTGTCGAGAATCAATTTCGTTAACCGTACAATTACTGCTGTTTCGACATTGTATAACACATGATTGCCGTACATTATTATTACGCACACTCGACAATTCTACATTCTGTCAAAATCACTTCTATCTAGTGTATTGAATTTAATTATCACGCGAGAAATTTTGTATCCAATACTCACGTGAAACACAATGATTATTTGCACAAGACAATTAAAATTATTTTCGCTAATTATTTTGATAGTAAAAACATTTGATATAAAATCCATTTAGAATTAAGTCAAATATTAATTTCTGAAGGAAGAATTATTGCCCATAAATATTGCAGAAACGATAATGTAGAATTCCCGTTTCCTATATTGCTTTTCCACGTGAAAGTTGACACAACATTGCATATGAAGTAATACTGCAAAAGTATATCTAAAAATTATGCCAACCAATTTATCACCGCTAAAAAATCAGTCGAAAATATTTTATTTATGCACTAGGGTTATGCCATTCTTTTCTATTTCGATATTTTCGGCATCTGATGCGTCGGAAATAAGTGTGTAACTCCCAAGCATTTTACATATGTACGTCTATTCGGCGCAACAATGTCGTTAGTCTCGGGTATCGATGGAAATCGTCGCCACATTTATGAATCATAAATCATATTGTTCCAGATATAAAGCCGTAAAACGTAAATAGATATCGTGATTTTTTTCAGCGCGATGTCCGTGTTTCATCATTTTCCGTCCAAAAAAATCTGCGAACAAGGGAGAGCATTGGCCAGTTTTTCATCTCTGATAGAATAAAAGAAATTAATTTTAAAATAAAAATTTTATACAGCTGCATTGTATAATCTGACCGTGAAATGCATTACTATATTATTTCTGTTCGAGATTTAAATATTATTCGAGATATACTATTGTAGCAAAGAGCCAGAATTGTTTTTTTTTTTATCAAATGCATCGCTGCTTGTGTTTGTTATGATAGAAATATAACATATATTCCTAAAAACGAGTTTTTATTACGAATGTGTGTTACGAATCTTCGTCGTTTGCAGAATTTTCGACGCAATTCGTGTAAGCGTGTATGACTTAACGAAATAAAAGTTCGTTATGCATCGAATCTTACAATTAGCCTGCTATGATACCAGATGCGATTAGCGCAATAAGATCGATCGGACGTACATTTAATCCTAATAATCAGTTTGAGATGCGAAAGTGGGGTATCATGAAGTTACACGCACATAAACCCGCGCATGCATAGTCAAACCATCGATAATAACTCGACCACAATTAACGCGTGAAATATCGTAAAAGCGATCGCGCGAGAAATAGAATTATTTCGTTATGAGCGACCGTATGGATTAATAAACGCGCGAGTGCGGTGGGGAAAAATGTCGGGCGTTAAATTGTTAGTCTGTTAAATTAAATCGTTCATGCGCGCTACAACGGAACGTTATAAATTCTATTCCTGCGATGCGGGGACGCGTGTGTCGGGCGTAATTAAAATTCATCAACGGCACGCCGCCCGTCACGCACGGCATTTTCTATTTTAATTCAGGTGTCATTATTAATCGTGCGCCACGCGTATTGTTTGGCACAATCGTGAAATATTTGAAGTCTAATTAGTCGTTCATTATTGCTGAAACCGACGGTAAGCTGTCCAGCGATGGTCTAAATGCGCGTAAGACAGATCTTGTATTCATTCTAATGTTTGATCATGCTATGGGTTGAATTTTCAAGAAAAGTTTTGCTTTAATTGTTCTGACTTTTTTAGACTAGAACTTGTACTTGTGCAGGTATTGCATTTTTATCTGTTAACGTTATCCTAATTATGAGAAAGCAAAATATA
>NW_011967240.1:2147923-2208567 GCF_000949405.1 Vollenhovia emeryi | reverse complement strand
CTCACCCTGTATACGATCTTAAAAATTTTAAGTCCCACGATATCTTACTATTTGTAATGTTTATATTTACGTAGTTTTATAATATTTTTTTACAGTAGATATTTAAGCTTTAAAGCTTCTCGATCTGGCAATTCAAGTGGAAAACTGACAAAATATTAACCACTGCTTTGTAACGCACAGTTGACAGTTTACGCACAATGCAAGCACTTATCTCAAAAGGCTGAAAGCTCTCGTCATTTTTCTATCGAGTGGATTCCATCTGCGAACGAAAGAGATTACCTGCAAAAGTGTGGCCGGAAGGCCTGAAAAAAAGCCTTTGCGAAATAGGCGTACATGTGTGTTCAACAATAGCGACATAAATTCTGAATAGACTGAGACAAGGCTATGATAGAAAGAAAAATCTTTATTGTCTGGACTTGATAAAAAATATAGGTATAGGTAAATGTACGCGTATCTACTTAATACTTCCGTTAGTAACATCTTTCAATTTTTAAAAATTTGCATTTATCATGTTCGAAGAACATTGTAATATAAGTGACTTTCCATATTAAGTATATTTTACAACAAACTGACTTTTATGATAAAGACGAAAGAGATTTCATATTTCTTGATAAAAATACTATTATACTTATATATTAAAAAAAAAGTTTAATCCTCATATTTCATGGGTTTTTAACAAATATATTATACACATATGATATACAGATAAACTTTTTACGAATTAATAAATCAACCGTCGATTATCCGAGTTTCGCGAATGAAAAAATGAAATAAAATAACGTAAAATAATGACGACAAAGTAAACTATCGCGAATCACCAAAGTTTTCCATGCGCATTTCGCGCAAGTCAGTGTGCACGGATGCAGGTCAAACACGTATGAAATTTGAGATTGGCAACCGAAGCATTAGTTCCTGGCGAACAAACGGGAGAGCATCGTGACTATTGTTCACGCGCTAGGTATTTGCGGAGAAAGCTCCTGTGTCCAAATATCGTCCATTATTCCGACAACTGTCTAAGTAATTCGGGAGTTGCCTCGCAACGGTCAGTGGAAGCCATTCCAAGGTGCAACATTGAATAATCATATATAAAATAGGATTGTCAGTTTTCCGATTTCACAAATGCAAAGTTATATTTTTGGACGATTAAAATCGCACGAAGCGATTTGTTGAACTCTGTGAGGACCAATTTCTACATCGAAATTACAATCGATTAAATAAGACGATTGAGCGTTGTCACTGTTACTTTTCACGTCATTAGTAAAGAATTAACATGAAAGTTCTCTAGCTGACATAGCACATGTCAACCATCATCGAGTATCTGTTTAAATACGCATATACGTCTTAATGTGTCAACTGGGAAATACCGTGACTTTACACCGAAAGTTCGCAGGCATTGTCTTGGCGGTCGCCGGGCCTCGTTTTTCATCTCATCGCGTCGCTAGCGAAACGAACATCCATCATACGGATCGACGCGTAATCGTCGCCGCGGACTTGCGACAAGCGAAATCGATACCCCGTCAATCCCCAATGAGCGGCGATCAGGCCATTTCAGCGACCTCATAAATAATGAAGCGCATGCAGATGCCGCCATCGCGGTAAACTGTGTGTGTTGTGCGGCGAATTTGCCGGTTTTACGTGGCTAACGATGTGCGACGACGTCTATACCCCGTATCCTTCCGCTCTCGTAATCGATTAAAATATCGCCCGATTATTTTGCGTAGCTTATTTAGGATTGTGCAAAAATATAGTATGCCACACGTGATAACTTTAATTTTCGAACCATTGATTTCTGGACGTAAATTTATACAGGATTCGATATTGGAGCATTTAGCGAACATGAAGAATATGATTTATAGAATATTACATTTTGCATGAGAAATCTATAACAGCTGCTATTTTATGTATCGAATAACTATGTATAAAAGTCCTATTTTAAAGTGTGCTAATTAAAAAAATATCCTACCGTGTAATATACAAATACAGCACATTGATAACATTAAAAAAAACAGAAAAGTTGCAGAACGCATTCATGTGCTTGTGAGTGTCTAATAAAAAGTTATATTTTACATTAGTTCACTAATAAAATGCAGCGCTAACAATTTACCTTTAATATAATGAAGAAAAGAATTGTACAAGAGAAAGTATTATATATGAAATTATTATTTCACTAAAATGTAAATTTATGAAAAAAGAAAGTGCGAGAAGAGAGACAAAGAGATGACAGAGAGAAAAAAAGGGAGAAAAAAGGAGAAAAATATTTAAATAAAATAATGATGAATGAATATGAATAAAACAATTAATTCTATAAATATACTAACACGCGAAGTTTCCGAATTTTAAATATGCAGCGTGCATACGTACAGTATATTTACACGGAAGGTAAATTCGGCAGCCGAGTAAATTTATTTACGCCCATACGTTTGCATTAGAGCGCGCGAAACATCCGCTTTTGGCCCAAATGCTGTGTGGATTCTACGGCACTAATGGCGAATAGGCATCGCTAATAACGAGCCTATAGCAAACGTATTAGTCGATATCGTATGACAACTAACAGATGACACTGTTATGTAACGATGATTCGCCATAATGCAAACATTATCCAAATTAGATCACAATAAATATCTCATTTCTGTCAGTCGTAGAGTCGCAGTACACATCGCGTCTTTGTAGATGAATTTTGACTTTCATGATGATAATTATTATCCTGCATATAATAATTACATTAAACGCTACGAAACAAAGTTTAACCAAAGGTGTCATTCTGTTAATTACATTGCGTCGTGAGAAATTTTTGAAAATAATTATTAAAAACTTAATCGTAAAATTAAAGAGTGAGAATTTATTGTATTTTAAAAGAGAGATAAATGTTAATATTAACACAAATTACATTGAATTAAAAATTTTTTAATCATTGCAGGTTTTATAAACAATATATATATAAATCTACATGTGTCATAATAAGTACATAAATAAAACTTGATTAAATTGTTGATCGAAAAGTAAAGTACCTTGACGTCGTATATCTTGACACACATAAAGTTGACACGGTTCAAGCGCGGAAGTGTTTTTGGACTGTGCTTAAACACTAACGTCAATGTAGTATCGATCGGAACACGGCGGGATAATCAATCTCCATCAACGGTTCATCAAAAATCAATTGTTTTTACGGCGCCGACGACTGTTGTACATTAATGCTTTTAGCACTGAACGTTGAGTTCTCTTCCAGTGGCTACCTTGGGCAGGAAACTCAATTTGCAAAATGAAATTCATGGTTGACCGATGATGATCGTCGCGAGATAGGAGACAATCAATCCACTTGATGCAGCACTACCCCGCGGGGTTAGATCGCTATTGCTAGTGGCTGACCTCCGATTCAGTAGCACGTTGCGCGAATTAGTCCGTGGCGTTTGTTCGCAAAGGTATCATCCAATCATGCGAGTGCATCGTACGCCGCCGTGATATGCGTGGCTAAGCCGCCTAAACCTAAATCGAGGTTTCTACCTTTCATTGCCATTTAATGGATATACTATGGGTACGTTATCCAGACCGCTTGTCTCTTTGACTCCTATACAGCGTTGAAAGCAACGTGAACTATCCAACGAGCAAGCTTTCAAGAAGTAAAACTGGAGAGCGAGAGAAGTCGAAGAATTTCTGAGCCTGTTAAAAAATTATATTGCCTCGCGTTATCGTAAATTTTAATCTCGATAGAAGTATATGTGGGAATCTTTTGCATTTATCCTCGGATTTATCCTATAAGCCGCATTATTAATTAATTTTCGCACAAAGAATATTTAAAATTCATTACTGTAGATATATTCTACATAGTTTTATTAGATTAAGAATTAAATACGTGAAAAGAAAAATAATTAACATTGAATTCTTAAATAAATTATTTCTTGAATTTAAAAGAAACAGCAAATCTTCGCTTAAGCCATGCTTGTACGCATGAGAAGTAATTTATACGAATTCAAAGCAGCTCCCTCGCGATAAAGAAATTCAAACTGCGGTGCACAGAAAAGTCTTTAGAAGGGGGAAGAGATCTGATAATTGCGTTTGGCTGCCGTTTTCAACGCGCGCGCGGAAATTACGCCCCGGAACTCCGACGGCGCATTAAATAGCCGGCAGACATGTTCGCGCGCAAAACAATGAGAGACTATAGAGATCGTTTGCGACACACACGTCGACCGACCGGGGATTTACGGTGCTGTGGATGCTTTCCGTGGTCTTTGTTCTAACACGGCCAAGACGTTGCAGGCTCCCCGGGCCAGTATTGTAGCAGCGCAGGCGTTGATGCTTGAGAACTTCCGGTGCTAAACATTTATAACGTGTACCTGAGTTTGAATATCTTCGTGATTCAAAGTTTGTGTAAATTAGGCAGTTCACTGATCATTTCGCTACACGTGGCTAATTCCGAATTCAAGAGACGGAATGGTTACGTTAAAAGTTATGTCATATGGAAACATATTCTTTATTTCTCAATACGTGAATTATACCTAAAGATATATTTCAAAAACTGACAGTATCGTATAAAAAATGCCAAGTATTACCATACTTTTGTCTTGCTAAAAGAATTATTGTGTGAATAATTTTCAAAAATTATTCGTTAGAGCTGAAACATCGGAGATTGGCTATCTCTAGAATCTTTTAAGACTACAACGAATTAGATTTGGCGATTGAATAAATAGAAATGTCTGCGGCAGCAAACCGCAGAAACTTGCGTAGAACGCGTGAATACAGATTGTATTGTTTGTGTTGCAGGTGTCTTGGATGCGCAAACGGGACATGCACATTTTGAGCGCGGGCATCCTCATGTACACGTCGGACCTGAGGTTCCAAGTGATCCATCCGGACAAGTCGGAGAACTGGACGCTGCAAATCAAGTCGCCGCAGCAGCGCGATTCCGGCGTATACGAGTGCCAGGTCAGCACCGAGCCGAAGATGTCGCTCAACTATAGCCTCAACGTGGTTGGTGAGTGCCGCCTGAATTATTCACACAGCCTGGCCCGGTTACGTAAATCGCGGCCTCTGGTTGATTTCGCTGGAAGTCTCCCTCTCGATGGGAGACGAATGTTACGGCCATCTCTCGATCGGCTGCTGTCTCGGAGAAAAGATTGTTCGCGACACGAGCCGGCTGGCGGGATCGAACGGGTTAAAGTTTAAACGCTTAAGTGCTCCGTCGTGGGATTATCCTCTCGATGTCGCGTCGCGTCCTGAAATCCCCGTCGTTTGAGGATTAACCAGTTGCCATCGGCATTGACATTTAACGAGAGTATGAAAGAAAAGACATTTACCGCTATAGAGTTTTAACACGTGTAGACTATTTGACCAATTCATAGTTTGATATTAGAAAATTAAAAGCAAGGCAGATCATGAAGCGCTATTAATTAGAAATCGACCACTATTTATACGAACTTCAATAGGTAATATAAATATTACATACTATTTGTTTCAGTATCTTACAATTAAATTTGCGCGTCACTTATTCAATATGTATATGTATATGTCACGCACATGGCATTTGCCTACAGAATATTATTTTGCCAGTTTATAACGTTTGACATATTTGTAACATTTAATATTATTGCGACGTAATTATTAATACGATAATGGTGATAAATAATAAATTACTTAATGACGGTGTGCAGAAATTTCTCTGCAACTGTATCGTGTGTGAAAATTGATCTCGATTCCATCACGAATGCCGATTGCACAATACAGCTGCCGATGACACATACAATTACATATTCATGCAGGTACAAGTGTGTCATCAAGTATCACTTTGCATCTCCTTAATATATAATGTTTATTGCACAGATACGAAACAAATGTGTATTTTTCAACAGAAAAATAACTAATCTTTTATAACGTTGTGTGACACATAAAAAAATTCACCGTGTTAATTTATCAATTTATGCATATTAACACTATTAAATATACCTGCCGAGCGTGTGATGTGATTCGCCCTCGGAAACAAGGAATAAAAATGCAATTTTCTTGGCTGCAACAAGATATATACAGTGAGAGCGGTATTCGTGTCTCCTTTAAAGTTAAAGGCAAGCACGCCGTAAGATTTAGTTAGGCAAAGTCTTTGCGATCGTTTTTTACGTTCGTGAATCTTTCAGCAGTTTCTGAGAACATTAGGGAAAACGACAACGATAACGCACGACTTCCGTTTCTTCCGTTTGCGAGCGTCGCCGACCAAATAAAAAGCAACGAGAGTGGGCAAAAGAGGACGAGTTATTTTGCCATCGAAAGTTGGAGCTAAGATACACTATAAACAACGTAACTTTGTACATGCAATCCGGAAGAATTTCATATTGGCATAACTGCCGCGCTGAAAACTCAACATTTTCGCTGTTGCAGTTCGCAATCCACCCCTAGTAAACTTCAGCCATAATAAACATCCGCCAGCTTTGCTGAAAATCAGCGCGAACTATCGTACCTCACTTTCCATCATTTTACATGAAATTAATTGCGCTTATTGTGACGTTTGCTGCATATGGCAGCTGTCATCGTTCGCGTATCTCGTAAATATAAGTAAAAAAGTATTCGCGACAGAATTATGTATGAATTCCACCCGGAATATGCTAATAGAAATTCTTGTGAAATTTTCATATAGGTATCTCTCTCGCGATTTTTTATTCCAAAAATTTTTAACAAATTAAACAAAACTAGACTTGTCTAATTTTGTATTTTAAATTTCTCAAACTCTAAAATTCCTCAAGTCTGAGATTACATATTGAGCTCTCTCATATTTTTAAACTATTAAAATTCTTAAGAATTCTTAGGTCGTGGAATTGTTCGAGTCTTAAAATCTTACTGCTAGATTACGAAGTTCTTGATGTCTAAAATTTTTTGATTGTAAAATTTTTTCAACTCCTATAGATTTCGCCATCGAGACTCATATAAGATAGTCGTCTTAAAATATGAAGAAAAACTTTCTAGTTTCTTTCCGAAGATGTAAAACATCGATAAAAGAAAAACAACTGAAACTTGCTGAAAGAGTAGTAGTACGAAGTGAGATAATAAGGGAAAATCCCTTTCTAAAAAAGAGATGTTACCGGCGTAAATGTTGTTAATGTCATACAGTTGAGACCTCTTTTCCGCGATGCCGGTTTTCTCGAAGTGCGATAGGCTTCACTTTTCTTTTAGATTCGTGTTATGCTTTAGCTCGCATGTGAATTTTGACAGTTGTGCAAAAATGTACTTACAGAAAGTTAGGGACTAAACAAAAAGTGTCAGAAAAAGATGTTAAAATTAAATATCTAATTGAATGAAGAAGAATAAAAGAAATTTTTATTCTTCTAATGAGATACAACGATAACTAACCTTCTTTTTAAAAAGTTATATAAGGGGTTTAATTATTAACGTTGTTCGGCGATGCTAATTTTCTCGCTTGGCTTTCTGCTGCGAGTAGCTGTCAGTGCGGAGATAATGTAATATGTATTTTGACAGAGTGTCAACGTCAGATTACGTCTTCACATGAGAAAAATCTTAATATGTGAAAATCATAAATAAATGTAAATTAAAATCGAATAGCGTGCGCAATGCTATTTCGAATAAAGTATTTAATACTAATTTATATAATTATTAAAGTAAATAATTCGATAATTTTTGCTCATAATGAAGATACGTAATTTAATAATATACATTTGTATGCATCAACTATTGCGGTAAAATCTCTAATCTTAGTAATTAGAATTTAAGTAACAACGATTTTTGTTTTGAAACATTTTCTCGATTGAACAGAATTAATCGTTAATTTAATCAATCCCAATAAATCCGCAGAATGATACACAAAACATAGTAACAGTCACGGAACAAAGTAAAGTAAAATATTAAGTACAGAATTTTCAATTTCGTAGGCAGGACAACGGACAACGAACGCTCAACGTTTTTTTGTTGTTTTTCTCTCGGCGCGGTAACGTACGATGTTTTTGCGTGCCATCGTGTACCCGAAGGTCGCCCCGTTATCAATCGCTCGCCGAACGTCGGGCCGGCAGGCAGCAGCGAGAGTCGCTCCGTGTGTCGTATTACTTTTGCGTTATCGGTTTCCAAGACGCGATCGCGATGAATGTGAGGATAAAACGCTATTGATTTGTACACGTTTAATATTAAGAGTAACGTTCGTCGACTAAATATTATATCAACGTAGATTTCACGAGACTAACTCATCTAATTGTAAAATATGAACGTAAACCGTGGTAAATTGTCGCGATTACGTCTCGTTTACGCACCGTGCTTTTAAATTATCTGTCGATTTCGCATAATTTGTTTCATTTTCGGGAAAAAAGAAAGAAATTTGTACGGCTGTCGCATTCGCTGTAATTCGCTCTGTCGTTCTTCGCCAATTCAAAAGTGATTTATCCATTCTGCCGAATCAAAAATGCAAGTTGTTAGTTCGTATAATTTGTACGACAATCACGAGGTATTTGTTAATAAGATTTCGTGCGTTTCGCGGTATTTCATCGCGTACGGGAGTGCCCGAAATTTCGCGCGATCGATGATTTTTGCGAGTGAGTGTTGTGTAAGTGCAACAAGGAAATCTGAGAGGAGGAGGAGGAGGCTTGGAAAGCATCGGGCAACGGCGCAGCAAGGGGTGAGGTGAGTGTTTTACATGTTTATAATATTTATAAAATTCTGTGAGTTTATATTTAAAAGGAAGACTATTTTTTCGTATTCTATAATTATTTTAGTAATAAATACCTATTTTGAAAAATATAAAATAAATATATTTAATAAAATAATTTCGATTTTACATAATTATTGTATAATAATCATATACATATTTGTATTTTTACAGTTGAACGTATATAGTTAACGATGTACAACTCTGGTCTTGCGAATCGTATCAGTGAGTTATAAATTACTTTATATTTTAAATTGACGTTGCGTATATAATACTTTCTTTGCATGTATACAAATTCTTGGAAATATACAATGCCTAACCATAAACTGCGCGCGCGAAGCGCGCGTTTTGTCATTTCTAGTAATAATAAATTTGTCGTTTTCTCGCGCGATGAGTAAGATAAAAAATCAGCGTAGACTTTGCGAATCCATTTGCGAATGTAGGACCACAGATGCAACCGTTAATTTTGAACTCTGCACGAGGCTAAAGAGAAGAATAAGTGAAGGGCAAGGCGGAGAGTACGAAGCGCCGGAGAACGTAAGAGCTCCGGTGTGCTCGATAAGCGGCTTGGAGGAAACACGTCGACGCGAACCAAATCCTTTTCAACCTCCACCCACCCTTATTCTCCCCTTTTTATGCGCTACGAGCGCATCGATGCAGGTGCATCTACTCCGTCTGGAGCATTTATGTCTGGGAACGGGGAGGAAGGGTTGGCGCGAAATAAATCGTCTTTCTTTCGCACGTTCTCTCATTCGTAAAATCGTAAAACATGATGTCGACGGCGAGATCGATTTTACAAATCCATTCCGCAAAAAGCTGGAAACGCGGCAGTCCCTGCTGACTGCAGATCGAAATTTCCCATTGGGGTATGAAGTAACTCGGGAGATTAGTAGAAAAGGCTGTTAGATCTATAAAGACAGTCGGTTGAGAATCGATAGAAATGTCAACAAAAGTAAGACAGATTGATTGAAAAGTATTATGACATGAAATACCATTTTATAACAGATAATAGTTGGTAAAAAGTTACCTATGTTAACAAGCTGCTTAAAATATAAAAATAATATATATTAGGGATTTATATCAATTACATCGATAACGTTTATATCTTATTTAAATTTAGCAATCGTATTTCTTCTCGCTTTATCATCATAGTTAACTGAGGAAGATTTACGTTGCAAGTTAATTCGTTCGAAATCTCGTACGTGATTTTTACATAAAGTTGCTGAATACAAGAGATTTGGCTTGAAATTCCTCGTAATTCCCGTTTTTGCCTTTCGAGTCGAAACGTGTCCTACAGAGAATAATTCACATACCAAAATTCGCGAGGATAATAAAATTCTGCCAACGGGTGGAACTCCAATCTCACCACTCTGGCATATATATTCTTGACTCAGCATTTTTTTGCCGCAACGTGTTTTCGCCTAGCTGAGCGGCGTAAATACATCCGAATTAACCACTAATGCATTTTTTGCCACCGGGCGTTTGTTAAACGTCTCGTCTTGCTCCTGTCAAATAAATCCGAACCCATTTCTCGGATTCTAGTCTCGGGTACTAGTTGGTCTTTCGCGAGCTCTCAGCGATTATGTTGGCTTAAGGCTCGGCTCGAATTATACTAGTCGTTTTGACAGTAAAATTCAGGAGTGTATTATGTCATTTTTTCACGAGCGTGATTATCATTTTATTATTAATACATAGCTTGTTTTTAAGTTATAGCAATTTATTTATTTTAAATACTTGCAAAAATAAAAATATTTTCCAGCACCAGCAAGTCATTAGTTATATAGGTGCTACTTAAAATTGAATTAAATTTTAGTTAACTATTATACATACATTTGAATGTGTATTTTGCAAATATTCTCCTAATATACACGTATATAATAATTACGTGTATGTATATGCTAACATTTATGCTAAACGTATTAATTCTATGAATCTGTACCATTTAATACTGAATCTGAAACAACATTGTGGTTTAAATCTACCCTAGTTCACGATACGATATAATATAATAGATTCCACGCTGGTTGTTCTGCGATGGCACGTTAATGAATACGCTTTGGTCAACGTAATCAGCAACGTAATCGCAAATCCGATGAGAGAGTGAAAATGATAATTGGCCGGTAAAGATTTGCCAGGCAGTAGCAATGTCAATGGCCAAGGCATAATGGAGCACTGAATACATTATATCAATTATTTGTGTTCTCGGTATATTTTGTATTTCATTATCACGACTCTGACGATAAAACTGAACATCTTTTTGAACAGAAAGTATAGAACAAATGTTGAAACGTCTCTCTAATAGAATTGATAAGTTTTGGTATTATTTTTAAATTAAAGTTGAGAGAATTAATCACTCTCTAAGTTTATCAATATCCTTGGAAAATTAATATTTAATTTTCATCACTTTTAAAAAAGGCAATATTGTTCACTTACTACTACATATACATGTATTATTTTCTCACGCCTCAGTGATCGTGATTTTTACATTCTGTATTGCATTATGCATTATATGTTAAGATCTCGTATTAGTGATTCTGGAAGCCTTGTTGATGCGATGTTTCATTCAACGAAATGGCCATGTCAGCAACGGCATGCTGGCGCATATCGGTACGGTGGAAGGCATAAAGATATGAATAAAATAGTACAATCGCGTGCGGAGATATATCTTCACTAGGGAAAAGTATATAAAGGTACGGACAATATAGCGGCTGGTTATATACATGTTATATGGTGTTTTAAACTTTTATATTTGTACTTTACTTCAAAAGTGACGCAACTGAAATATCGTCTTTTTTTTTAAGAACGTGGTAGAGAACATATTGCTCTTTTTAAAAAATACATCTTTAAAATATAAAGATAAGTTTTTACCTTTGAATTTAAATTTATGTATTTAAAACTTGTAAATTATTTAAAAACTGAAGAAAATTAATGTTTAAATGAATTTTGTTCATGAGAGAAAAGGAATTTTTATTATGCCTGGACACGTTATGGAATATAAGAGAAGGATGCATACCAAGAATGCGTAAAAGGCTGTATCGGCCTAATTTTAGCCTTGTAAGTCACGCCGCGGAGATTTGCTTTAATCAGACTTTTAATTAAGAGAGATATAAGTCATTCTTGCCGAGACAAGAATGCCAGACACGGCGCAATCATAAATAAGACCGCGGACAGTCAGTATTATGGCTACCGCCGTTGCTGGACAGTGATTTTAAATTACGCGAAACTCGCGGAAAATGAAATTTAATTCAATCTTTGTAAAAGCGCTTGGAATTCTCTTGAAGAGAGACACCGGCAAATCTTTAACATATTTCTGTTTAACATATGTACACATGCTTGACATACTGCGTGTACGTAATTTTACTCATGCAATATTATATTTAATATAATTAAATAAGAAAGCTCGTATAACCAAACGCTTTGTCTTTAATAATGCAATTCCTTACAATATTTACGTACTTTTATATATAAACGCGATATTACAATACATTTTTTTTACTTTTCTTCTAATTTGTTTACTATTAGGAACTTTAATTAGATTTCGATCTGTTTAATAAAAAAGCTTGTATACCGAAGGTCTTATATATATATCGCGTTATTTTTTAATGGCAAAGCTTTAATCTTTAGTTTTTAGTAAACTTATGAAAGAAGATGATTGTGTTTGTCATAACTTTTTTATTAACTTGATTTCTCCATAACTTAGCTAAAAAGTTGTAGTAAAATTTGCTTGAAATTAATTGAAGGATATAGTTTTATGTAACATTTTCTTTCTTAAAACTTAGTTTATGTTAAATTTTTTTGTATTTCAACATTACTTAAAAGCTATACACCTCTTTTTGTTAATAAGATGCAGAATTTTGTTAATAAGCAAGTGATTTCAAATAATATTTAGAAATACTGCGGTAGAAATGAGATATTATGTACACAGCATGTGTATATGTGAAAAAATTTCAACTCTTTCTCTCTCTCTCTCTCTCTCTCTCTCTCTCTCTCTCTCTCTCTCTCTCTCTCTCTCTCTCTCAAGAATTTATAGTCGAATTTTTTTTAGCAAGGATTTAAATAGATTTGCATTTGTTAAAAATATCTTTTTGAAGTGACATTTTAACACGAATAATTTAGTTTATATTACGTGAAGTATTTAGGTGAAATCTTATTCTTCAAAGCCTTCTAACATTTGATCTTAAGTAGCTCGCTAATTAAGCATCTATTTAAATTTTTCTCAAGAAGATGAAATGCAACACAGAGTAACACCGTGCTCTAGAATCTCTCCTGCAGCAATCCATATATAAAGTGCCTCATTAGTATCGTGAAATATTTTAATAACGAATTCCTTTACAAAACTCGAGATTACTTTTTCCTTAATTAAATTTGATCATTTATCGGAACTGTTTATTTAATTCAGTCATTGTAAGAAGATTTGGAATTGGTTTTGTTTTTTAAACTGCAAAGTAAATTTTTTTAAGTAATTATAAAATTTACTAAATTTCGCTATACGCTATATTTTTGTTCGTATATTATTAACGTCTTTTCTAACATTTAATGTACCTAAAGTTTTCGGGACTTGAAAGTTATTTGATGAAGATTTTATCTTCAGTTATATTTTTGCTAGAGAAAGACGATTGCAAATTCAAAAGTCTATCGCTGAATAATTTCCCAATAAATGTATGCATATTCTGTGTATATTGTATATATTCAAGGTACGAATGCATGCATCTCTCTAATATTTAGAAGAGAGACGTGCAGAAATAATTACTCTGTGATGTTTTCATTATCGTTGCAATATTCCCACGCCATTGCATCCTACACTGCTCTTGCTCCTTTGCGCGTAATAACCGCGTGTTTCGGAGGCAGGCTTTCGCGTTTACGTAAGCCAAAATATTTCATCTTACGCGAGACGGGGAGAGCCTTTATGTCAAGACGCAAGGGCGTCCGCGTTGTGAAAGGAGTTCACGGGAATCCACGGAATAATCGTGCAAAACTTTGGGAGCGGTAACTTTGGTGAGAACTTTGCAGAAAGCTTCGAAATAGAATACGTTATAAGTAGAATAAAGTTACATATCGTGAATTTTTTTCATTCAATATTCAGTGATTATATTCTCTACAACGTAGACTATCACAATATTAGGACACTATTCAATGCTGTTGATACAATCATTAATTATATTAATGAAAGGTTTCAATAAATTACAAACACACATGCACACTTGATGGTTGACTTAACAGTTTAATTTTGTCTACCCGTGTGCATTGTACGCATATATTGATATTCGTGAATTAAATGATATGCTTTGAATGTCGATTTAATTGCGTAATCTACTAATTATTTATAATTTTCAACTGCAGAAATTTCCTGATTTGCCAAGCTTACTTTTATGATGACGTAGATGTAAATAGCTTCCGGAATTAATTAAATTGCAACGTCATTTTCGTTTTGAAGCGTGTATACATCGAAATGCGGTAATATCGCAATGGAATAATATTTGTTTATTTGACGTTAAGCCGCGCAGGTAAAATTGTGGTCATTCTTCGTCCGTAGTAATATATGCCGCGACCGACATGAAACGATGAGCGAAATGACAGAAGACAGAAAATAATATTAAGCGGCGTCAGAACAATGGTCGTTATTATTCGTGCAATTAAGTCTCATTGTCACGATTGGTCACACTTGGCTACAATATGCGGAGCGAATGACACGCGTTAACGCACTGACGGCTTAATTGGTTTCTCCCTCCTTCCTACTGCAGCCGTCCTTGGTGCAGCGAGGCATCCACAAATCAATTGCGAAATTCGTGGCCATCATACACGAAGCAATACGATCCTTCAAAATCGGTGTAGATCGGGATATCTATGTCAGATCGAATCGCTTTTTCATGTCTTTTTTCCCCTTTTTCCGTACAACAGTCAAGCTTCAAAATTGTGTACGAGTATCATCATTCGATAGGAGGTTCGATTTAAATCCGACGTTTATCATCTGACCGAACTCCCCCCCCCCCTCTCTCTCTCTCTCTCTCTCTCTCTCTCTCTCTCTCTCTGTAAAAATAAAATAGAATGCAACATAATTTTTTTATCAATTATTTTATATAGTAAATTACAAAAGGGATGTGATGAGATATTATCGTGTGATGCAACATTAACTTGGAATGTTCAATTAAAAACGTGCTTGTTTACTAATTGATCTACTGAATATCTTGATATTTATCTCGATAATTTATATTCAATTAAAACAGTAATTGACATTATCGCGCGTATAATACGTACGTTTCATCAGGCAAACTATAATATCATTTTGATAAATCCTAGAGAATTTTTTCATTTGATTTATCCTCTGTCTGTAATATCTTTTATGAAAAGTATATATATCGCTATAATTTAACGGTAGAATTCGCATCCGTAAGTTAGTAGTTATTTTTATTATTTATAGACTTAGAATTCGCATGACAAAATAGAATATACCTTGTAGCGTTTATACATATAATTTTAAATTCACACTTTTTTTGATATAATAACTCGTTGCAGACGCTCGACAATTGTATCAGATTACATAATTCTATTTGTGCTATATGTGTTCATTTCAAAATATATTTTATGTACGTATGCATTAATTTGATTTTTCCATATGATTTTTGTACTTCAATAAAATTAAATAAAATTCTGAATTCTGATACGAATCAGATGTCGTTTGAAGTAGATTTTACAGATAGAAAAATCCACACGTATTTCAAATGTTTGTATAGTTACGCATGACACTCTTGTTTCAAATCCCCTCAATTTCTGTCATGCAACGTACGATCACGACGCGATGCAGTTTCCAGGGGACGGGGATGCGAGTATTTGTCACTCTTACGGCAATTATGGGTCTCTCCCAGGATCGTTTATCTCGTTATGATAGTTAGATTATCTCAGTCCAGCCACAAGATACATGTGCAGATCTATAAGCGGCGATATCTCTCCGCATCCAAAGCGACCCATTTCGGTCCCCCTTTCCTCGCAAATTCGTCTCGCTGGGATTCGGGTGAACCAACGTAGCCAGGACTGGCTCAGCCATTGTGCTAAATGGACCATATCATCTAGAAGCGAACCTTTTAGAACACCAGGCTCCTTTTATATTATATTCCCCGTAATACGTATTTTACCAGAAAGCTTGTCCATACCAAAATTTTTATACACTAATTTTTAATGAAACATTTTATATACCAAGTTACGTTATATAAGATATTTTATATTTTTTTGAATTGCAATATGGATTATTTATGAAATAGTATTTTATTTCTTTTTGAACTGTGGAATTAATTTTGGAAAGCCATTTATTTACCCGCATATTTATGTGGCTCGTAATAATTGTTAACTTACGTCATTGCTAACTTCGCGGTGTCCTTTTGTAATCGTTCCGAAAATTATACCTTTTGTAGACATAAATGTCAGAATGTAGCGCGCGAAAATGCAAAGTGGCTACTTATGCGAAAAGATACGCTACGTGAAGCGCTAATCGCGAATAATAGCAAATCTTTCCCCACTCGGATTAATAGCATACGATTCCGCGAACTGCATTTTGCAAGTCATCAACGGCCGTGTTCGAGTTTGCGAGTCATTACAGATCTTTGACGATCCTAGTCGCAGGCGCACAATGCTCCGAGATGATTTCCTTCCAGTTCTGAATCGCTCAATTTAGTCGGCAGCCGCGACGCTTTAAGTTTCCAGAAACTCCCTAATTTACGCCGGCGTATTTATCTGCCGTTGCAATTAAGAGAGTTGCAATTGCACTTCGCCGATCCCGATCGCCCGTGTGCCAGTGCAGCGAAATTAAACGCCGTCTCTCAAGTTGTGCCTGTTGCGACGATATTTGTGTGCGCCGTATTATAGTATTCTACTTTAAGTTTACCTCGGATGACCCAACTTTTCGCGAGGTTGCCCTAGAATACCCAGCAACGAACCACAGGGATTGGATAATGGCTAATTATTTCACGGGTGGCTTGTGACAGATGATATCGTGGGAAACGGGAGCTTCTGCCCAACGTTGTTCTTAAACACTTGTAATTAAAGCGGTCTTGATTAGACACAGATCTATTGGTATCTTATTAAGCGCTCGAGTTTAGGGGAAATTAACGAGTCTTTTCGCGATCTAATGAGAGAGGTGGAAGTATTGATCGTAACCGGTGGATCTACGTCCTCGAACCAAAATTCGTCTTACATAAATAATGTGCCACAATGATCAATAGAAATGCAATCGATCTCTATTCAGTGTCTATTACTAATTACAAATCATCTGAATATAGAATGCGACTTTTCCGGAAAACTATTTTTCCCTATCAGTTTTTCTTCTCTAAAACACGTCACTTGTTTTTTTTATATTCTTAATTATTGTTAAACTTTTGCTTTAATTGCTTGTAAATTTTTGCAACTCATTTCCAAGTTTTTCAAAGTTATAGAAATATTTGTTTGAAATATGTAGTCACAAGTATTTTAACGTAAGAAGGAATTTCGTACTCTGCTCTCTCGCGAATGACGCGCGTTTAATCGCGCGGAATAAATGTATGTATGTGTGAAAACCATTCGCGGTCCTGCGGCCATCGTTATCGCGTAGGGTAGATTAGGTTTAACTCGTAGCAATCCCATCGAATTTGCCATAAAATTACGTACTCGAATAAACGTTTGTCGCTATGGTCGTGTTAAACTTCGCTCGGCTTCACTGCGGAGCATACATTGCGGTATCATACATTTCGTATAGAGCATGCGTGACGCAGAATACTTCGTCGAGTGCATATTAAATCGTACGGTCGAAATAAAACGGACGAAACTTTGTGCGAAAGTCTCAAATCGATTTCTCGTCGTGATGAACCGCCTCTTTGCTGAATTTGCAAATTTATTGACGAAGTCAGCCAAGGCAACTGAGCTGATGCAACAAATAGATTTTATCTCGAGGGGCTACATTGAAAGCCAAGTAAATTTCTCGATAGGCTTTTCGAAGGACATAATAGTGAACATCGGGTTAAGCTACAATAACCCCCGTAATGCAATAGCTCCGTGTAAAGTATTTGAAAGCGGCAAAGTACAAAGCAGCTTAAATTTAGCTACCTTAAACGGGAACACCATCTTTCCGGTTCACGGCGTTTTCTTTACTCAATTTATAGTAACATTATTTATAACAACATTTAATAAAAAAAAGACAAAAGTTTTACTCTATCTTTACAATGTATATGATAATACCGTTGAATCTCGTCATTGTTTTTAATTTTCCGTTATCTGCGAACTTACTTCTAAACGTCCTATACGGAGCCCGAAACTGTTGAAGAAAAATAGAGGCACGTCTTTTACTAGTATCATCCGAGTAATCCGAGCGGATTAAGCACGCTTGTCGGAGCACGGGGAAACAATACGAACGATAGAGCGCCAAAATACAAAGGAAACTTGCTCGACTGACGACGGTTCCAAATGAAATCGCTCTACACGTACATGAACCGCACGATCTCGTCGAGTTTGTACGAACGATGCAGCCATTATCGATTCATTAGCACTCGCTTGAATAACCGTTACAAATAAACCTGCTTGCGGTACGTAGTAATCTTACGTGTTCTTCTCCCCCCGGTAGAAAAAGAAAAGGCAAAGCCTGTCCATTTGATAAAGTGCTATCCGCCTCTCCCCCCGCTTCGTAACGGTTCACTGCTTTCTCCAGTTTTCCAATAATTGGGAAGAATTTCTTCGACGGACCGATTTACATTAATATCATGACTGTCATATTTTTCTGTCATGTTTCATTTTTATTGCCATTACCGGCAGGCGTACCGTCCCGAGAATTTATATCGTCGACTTGACGAGTTTTGACGGTGGAAATTATCTAAGAGATGAGGAGGACGCAGGCGTGTAAAACACACAGATATATAAAGTTTTATATCCATGATTGTAATGAGCAGTCCGCGTATTAAACTTTATTGTTTCAAATGTCGTAATCAAACGTCACGCAGTTGATTGCAAGGAACTTCTTCCTCCTGTAATATCCTTTTTCCGGGCGAATCGTTGCGCATTCCGGATTCATCTTTCGATTCAAAATCGACTTTGCATTGATCCGCACTTTAATCCTCTCGATTTAAGCGAAATTTAGCTCGGATCGATAGATCTAACATCTACGATCGAAGAGCATAAGGAGCATTTGGATAAACTGCAGTTACAAACATCCAAATACGAAGTAGGCAGTTCGGATACATTATCGTGAAACTGTGCTCCAAAAATTTCAATTCTACTTGCTGCGTTCGCTTCTACAAAACTTAAGGCAACTTTGTGCATTATACTTTTCCGAATTTAAACGAAGTAGGTTTAGTGGGCCATTCGTTGGCTAAAGGTTGCTTGAAGAATCACTAAAGGCGCCAAGCGCCGCTTTTAAAGGAGGAAGTAAAGTAACCATTATTTAAGCGCTTCCCAACCAAATTATTTTCTTTAAGTACGCAATAAAGAGGAACGACACTTAGGTCGGTAAAAGGGCAAACCTATTTCGCGATCCTTTTTACATTTTTTAAATAGCGCTATTTATTTCCGAACAAGAAATAATAAAAAATCACATTTAAGAGAGAAAATTTACGTATGAAATCTTTTTTGAAAAATTGACTTGATTAAATCTGTATCTGAGACACGAATAAATAAACAATAAGAAATTATCAATTTTAATATATTTATATTGCTGTAACAAGTTCTATAAATTGGACCAAGTTCTAAAGCTTTTAATAATAATCATTTAAAAATTAATAATGCAATGCAAATATGCGTTATACAAAATGCAATGTAATTTTATATGAAACATTTTTTCGGCGACATTATTTGAGTAAATTAAAAATTAAACATTTTACAAAGATCTTTTTGCACATGTGCATATATGTTTAATTTATTTTATAAGTGCTCCATATTGAAAGTCTTTCATGATTCAGGAGTTGTGCAACATATTTCAAAAAATAAAATTTTATTTTTATATATCTTAAATATTATATAAAAATCTTAAGCAACTTTGGTAAAATTTTTAGAATATTTTTGTACTTTAACTATAGAAAGATCTTATGCATTTAAAAAATTTAAATTAATAGTAACAAATAGGCTCCGATAAAAACTAATTAAAATTAAAATAATATATGATGGTCGTTAAGATGGTCAAAGAAAAATCGTGGATAATGTGAGCCGTCACCAGATCGAGAGGGATAAAATTAAATACATAAGTTTTTATATAAATATGTATTGGAAAATATTTCGAAAAGCATGTATTACACATGCTTTTCGATGTATTGGCGCATACTTTTCGAAATATTTTCTAATACATATTTATACAAAAACTTATGTATTTAATTTTATCACCTTTGATCTGATGACGGCTCATATTACCCACGATTTTTCTTTCTTTATTCCTCTTTATGTTTCTTTTACCATCTTAACGACTATCATATATTATATTATTTTAATTTTAATTAGATTACAAAATTAAATTAAATTTTAATTATTGTTCAATTATTGAATCATACGACTTTGGAATAGCAAAAATTCGTAGAAAGGTTAACCTATTTCTATCGAATCGTAATTTGTATTTATTTGCAAATTTTATAACTTGTAATTTCTGGAAAAATGCAATTGACTTGTCTACGTAGACATGTATCTCGATATGTGGCCGATCGAGAATTTATATGTATATGCAATGTAAAGAGTACATCGTGTATACATGAAAAGTCAAACGCTTTGAGTCTCAGACGAAACTTGCATCTTATAGCAATGCAATCGGATGTAGCTATGATGTATAACTTACATAAATAGTTTTTTTATCTTTATGTGCGCGTGCCAGTGCGATTGAATTTATTTTCGACTCACGTTGTACGTATAAATAATTGGTCCCGCTGAAAAATTAAATATTACACGAGACAGAATGACGTCGAAATGATAATCGAATACTTTAATACGGACGTTTCAAATGTTTCAAATGCGGGTGATATCACGCAAGAGTCGTTTATCATTCGTACGCTTTAACGCATTCGTGGTGAAGTGAAATCTCTCTCATCGATGCGTCGCTCTTGTAATGCGTGACATTTAATAGTAATGAAATACATGACACGTTGGTTTGCACGTTGCACGATTTTCGCCGCGTTTTGCATCTTTTACAGTAGATTTAGCGACACTTTTAACACAGAATGTCGAAATGGCTATCTAATATTTTCGAACAGGTAAAATTTTTACATTTTAACTATAAAGTTATCGACTTTTTGTGTAGTTTGAATTAAGCTTAGATTGGGCTAAGATTATGCACACACTCTCTCTCTCTCTCTCTCTCTCTCTCTCTCTTTTCTCAATATTTCTTTTTAAAACTTTAACAAAATATAAATATAAATTAACAGGTTTAACAAGACACATTTAGATCCTACTATTGTATTATAATATGTATGTACAATAGCTGATGCCAGCCTCAATGGAATTTGTTAAAGCACAATTTCGAAAGTGAGACATTAGTAGATTGAACTCAAACTTAGATTGAGCTATCGTGAAACTTGAGAAAATGTTAAATGGTAATCGAATAGAACTGAAATAGGACACGAATCGCATATAAACAAAGTTAAAATGAAACTCGAGTAAAATTTAAATTCACATTGTTTCTAAGAGTAATCGAGAAATGGACTAAACCCAAAACTGGGCTTGAATGAAAATCACGTTTAATTTTGCAGTATAGCTAAAACTGATCTAAATGAATGGTATATTGAAAAAAAACGTAACGGTATTGTTTGTATTAATTTTCTAAAAATGTCAGACGAATGAACATATTATTGAATTGCATACTAATCAAATTGACGATTTTGATATATAATCTCTTCTGTTTCGATCATCAAAAGCAGCGGTAATGAATGAATGTCATTGGTGGCGCGCACTGATACGTGTTCATTAAAAAGGAAAGATTAGAGCAGTCAAACGCAATCGGCGATGAAGAAGAAACGAAACAAACGGGTACGGTCGACGTAACGAACCGTCAGCGCGCGCCTGCCGCCAACGGCATGCGAATTAATCCGATTGCAACGGTCGCTGTCCGATTATTTCCGGTAATCCCCAATACGTGTGTAATGAACCACGTCGCTCGAGTTTGCACGCTCCAGCGTTAACGAAGGACGCTCCGTGCGTCCCCAGCTGCAACCCGCGAACTTCGCTAATTTTGAAGGCTTACGCAAGTGCATCGCGCCACATGCGACTCGAGTCACGCACGTTGCTGCAAGACGGACGAGGAATAACTAATTCCGGTGAGCATTCACGTTACGAATGTTGCTGCCAGATCAATGTTTATTTCCTTCCTTAGATCACGACTGTGACAAGTATCCGTTTGTTCTTTTAAACACTCAATACTACGCCGATAACAGGTTTTCATAATAGTCCAGGAAAATATTAAATTATTGTTCAATCGTAATAGCATTTCTATTTTCACACGCACAATAAAATGAGTTTTCGCACTGCAATTATATCACAATGGCCATTTCGAATGTTTGAAAGGAAATGTAAATTGCTCTTTGTACAGCAACGTCGGGGATAATTATGTTATTATTATGGAATTATGTTCTTGTCGAGATGAGAGAGATTTTGCTCTATAGGTTAGTAATTTATTGGTGAAATATGGTCACATCGGGTCGCGACGATAAACGGATTCATATGTGTGTCAAAATATATCGTTGAATGAACGCTGCCATAATGAATGCGGACTGGTTGCATTATAATAAACGTCAAATTACATTCGCTTCAGGAGCAAATACTTCAGGATGTAATTATCGTGTTGAAGTTACGAGCGAGACTATTTGTGCGTAATATAGGAAATATAACTTAAGTTATAAAGGAGCGATAGTTTATTCGGGTGCATTATTTAATTACGATCGATTATGACATTACCGTGCATTATATTTACAAATCCCTAGTTAAGCGAGGGTTTATCCAAATTGATATTGATTATTTTGCATTTAAGCGATTATATATTCGTAATATTTGTGCAAACAGTAATTTAAACTTAAATACCTTCAAAGAAATTGCACTATTGTAATGTTTAAGGGTTAAAAGTTGCTTTAATGCACGAATTCATATACTTCACATCAGATTTAGATCTTTTCATAAATTCACATTTAATTTGTCTATCATTTTTCTCATATGAAATATAGGGCAAATACACTCCGAAGCGCGAGTGATGTATGTAAGGGAAAAGCATAATATATCGACGATTTATTAATAATAAATAGACGGTATTAGCGTTGGAAGTGCTGCATAAAGTATCGCGCGATCGTAATTAATCGCGATCGTAATTTTCGTGAGTAAATGTTACACAGCAAAGAAATCTGGGAGGCACTAGACAGTGGCGGGGAAATCAGGATGAACACAGTTTATTATTTATTATTTTATTTATTATGAAAGTGCAATTACAGATTTGGATACATGATTTTTACGCAATACACTTGGTACACATACGTGTGCGTCACTTTAATATACTTAATTAAATATATATAATTGTGAAAAAAAGAAAGTACAGACTATTTATACACATGAGCATGTGAAATATTTTTACTTTTTTTATATTGAGCAAACTTGGCACTATGGGATGATTGAAAATTTTTCGTTGGAACGGAAATATGTACGGACTGCAATATTACAAATCGATATCGTGGTAACATCATGAAATATTTCATTAAAAAGAAAATATGTGAATGCGAGAGAGAGAGAGAGGAGGAGCCCACAGATATTTAAAGACATATATTTAAAGTGCAATGTATGAATTTGGGAAAAATTTTAATTAATAATTGTGACAATTTATTATATTAACAAAGTAAGTTTTGTTGAAGCAACTCTCAGTATATAGAACGTAAAGTTTAACTTATAATAATGAAATTTATATGTTTGGCTCGTATTTTTGTTCACGAATATAATATCACCTTTCCGGTCGATTAATTTAAAAACTTGTTTGTGTAAAGATCATGATTTACGTAATACGAATTGAAAATTATACATTTAATGCACAAATACGAGTTGGTTTCTTCATCGTAATAAACAAGAGTTTAATATGAGTAACGTTTATAATACAAACAGAGTAGTATTTCTATGTTAACCAACGGATATCTAAAGATATCATTTTCATGAAACATTAAACGTACAGATAATATATGTGGTCTCTCTTATAAGTTTATTATATTAATATAAATATTTTTTCTCTTTCTCTCTGAATTAATGTAATATTATAATAATTTTGAATAATTATAAATTAGTTGTAATAAATGAAAATGTAATAATTACTAATTATTACATTAACTACATATAATTGTAATATCATAAAAGCATTATTACTTGAAAGTAGGATCTATTATTCGAAGGAAAAGTTACATTTAATGCCAGTGATCAAACAGATACGCAAAAGAGAAATATTTTTATTTCCTTTTATAATTACCCGAGGAGTAAACCGCCGATGAAAATGATGTACAACACCAATGCTTACTAATACCCAGTGGGCATTACTTTATCTTATCTTGTATTATCTTATTTTATCTTTATAATGCCCAAAAAATGCCAAGTAATGCCCAGTAACGCCGCAAATCTGTACACCACAATGCCCTCAGCGGCTTATCCCTCGTAATTACCTTCTGTTATACGCATGCATTCTAGAAATTTGCTTTACGATCATTTTAATAGCATCTCTCAAAATCTACAGACATATATTTTATTTGAACTTCATTTCTCTTGCTTGTGAGCCATATGTTAGTCGTCCCCATGCTCTCGCCGTTATCGCAATTCAGTTTGTTCCGCCAACCGCGAACTTCATTTACCCGCTCGAGGAATCGCGAATCTTTTACGACACTTCGGAGGGTGTCGCCGCGAATCGAAGCTAGACGCATTCGGCGGAAAATCATGCTTACGAGCTCCCTCGGAAATATCGCAGTGCTGCGTAGTCGAGACGGGGCAATTCTATTCGAAGAAATCGGCAATTCGAATCGCTGCCACATTTTTCTCGAGGAATACGAAGCTCCCTGCGAACTCATGACTCGCGCTTTTTGCAAGTCGGGGGGAAAAGTCGAAAAGGGCTTTTCTCTTGATCAGGAAGCTCCTGTAGTCTCGATGTTTTTCAACGAAAAGTCGCGAAAGACAGCAAAGGACACCAAGTAAATTTTTTTATCAAGCCAGAAGAGAGCTTAGTTCTTTCGGCTTACTCAGAGAGCGCTGATTGAATTCTGTTCTCTCAGATTAAATTGACATCGTTTTACTTTCTAAGTTTTATTAAATTAAAATAATTGAATTAAACTAAATATCTTTGCGAAAATATTTAAATATGGCAAAACTTAATAATAATACAATTCAACAATACATAACAATTTAATACTTTAATAAATAATATAATTGACGTACCGTTGAATGTAGCTATCTCGTAAATCAGTAAAATCGAGAAATTGAGAACAAGAGAAATATTGTAATGTGATAAGCGACATTTTTGTCTGTATGATCGTACATAGTTTCGCTAACATGCATCTTCAAGATGAATTGATAAACACTTGAATATTCCACAGGAATTTAACAATGTCAGCTGAAAGATGAAAATGCATTGTACATAAAATTATAATTAAAGCGTAGAATATGCATAAAAATGTATGGTAAAATCCTGGTAGCCAAGAATTGCAGAACTATTAAGCTTCAAGAAGTTTATATTAAATTAAGCATAAATTTGAAATTATTAGCAACGAAATTACTCATTTTCATATAATATCTTCTTTTGGAAGTGAAAGTATATTGTTACAGTTAATTCGAGTGGAAAAGTTGTCGGTTGTCTTACGCTTTGTCTTTTCAGCTGCCTGACAGCTGACAGTTCTAGCGTACCTTAAGATGACCTGTCAGCCATGTGATATTTGCGCCGTCTTGTCTAACAAATAAATAATAAAAGTTCCGCAACTTGATTTCATGGAGACGTCGAGACTTTCCTTCTCTTACACTTTATTTTAAACGCTCGACCTGTTTACGTTTTCCACCCTCTTTTTCTTTATCGCTTCTTCTACCTTTTAGGTCAATGCTTTTTATAACCTCGTTGCCTTGCAAAAGCGACGATGCTTAATCTACGTTTATACGCTGAAAGAAAAATCCGACAAGTGATACTTTGGATATGATTAAATACCAAACGTTTTTAATTCTTTAAATCCGAGGATTATGTGGATTTGTGACTATGTGTAAATAGAGAAAATATACAACGTAAAATGTCATTCCTGATATCGTATACATATATTTAATTAACTTTACAATCTTTGTAGCCAATAAAATGGAGAATTGCTTATACCAGAAGAAAGATATGGTAGAAGAGTTTTGGTATGAAAATACAAATTCAGAACTGTTTCCCCACACGTGCGATTATATTACGGAAATGTCGCTTTTATCATAACAGAATATTTCTGATTTGCTCTAATATCGGCCTCTCGAGTTTATCGATTTATGAAACATCTGCGTACAACAACACGTTAGTTTCTTTAGTTAGTTAAGTTTCTTGGTGGAAATATATTTTGCAACATTTGTATTCATAGCACGATGCAATGTTGCGCGAACACGCCTAATACAAATCAGCGTTTGCAGCTTCCCCTTGAAAAGTTAATAGAGCTTGCGCCACTTGTAACACGGTCGCTTAAATGTAGCTAGCTCACCGGCTCGAACAGACGTTGACGTCTCGTCGCTTCGCCAAGTCGAACAGAACGTCGTATGTCGTATTACTCGCCTTCGAATGAAGTTTCTCGAGTCTGTGGTTTCGCGTGTCACGCTACCCCGCTCATTCCTTCACGGTAAAATCTTCTCGGCAGAAAAGTTTGACGAGCCAACGCATTGCAAATATTTTCCGCCCGTCCATGGAGTGCCCCATAAAATGTCGCGTCAGCTCAATTGAAAGAAAATGTCGGGGTATCTCTGTGCTTCCGATTCTTAAATGTTTTTACCTTTATTACTATCTTGACAGAGACAAGTTTTCGCAACGTTGCAATTTATTTAAATTACGTATTCATACAGAAAACTAATAAATGACACTATTTTACGTTGCGACCACTTTGGAAGTTGGGCCTACAGAAAATTATACTGGAAATTATTTTGAAAAACTATAATACGTTCCGCAAGTTCGTAATTCAAGTAATACAAATTTTGCCAAGATTAGAGATTGAAAGAAATTTATGTAGAAAGTCAGGAAGAAAAGAAAGACAAATGTTATTGAAACGTGATCTTTTGAAATGTGAGGATTACGTTTAAAAAATTTCTTAAAACAGATGCGTTGCATTAATTTTCATCTGTATCCACTTTAAATTTATTAGGTTTTAAATTTTGACTTACAGTACTTTCAAAATAATCAGCTTACAAAAAATGCCACCGTGCACTCGACGCTGCAAAAAAGAGTAGGAAGGACAAGCTAAACTTTTTTCCTATCAGCTTTCGCCTCTGCGTTTTTCGTAAAAAGCTCCGAAAAAAGCTACTACAGCGCTGCCATGTTAAACGTAATTTAGTTATTTACATCACGTGAAAGGCGATCCCTACAAAATGATTAGATCACGTTCGAACGCATAAAAATTGCATGGTCAGAGACGCGAGCTTTCATATGAATTAGAACGATGTATAAATTTTAACTCCATAGATTATATAACGGTTCCATGTTGCCATTTCAGCGGTCTCGATTGATGTCGTTAAACCCCGGTATCGGTTCTCGTTTTTTGTTTGAGCGTAACGTTTTGATCAAACGTGCAACTGAACGGGCTCAACGTGCGCTAAATGCATCGTCATGTCCCGGTATTATTTATTTCTAAATGGATTATGTGTTTTTATACCAAAAATTCATTGCCCTCCAAACTGCAGCAGGTATATACATATAGTTTTTTTAAAACAATAACGCTTCAAATCTTCAAAGTGCATTAAAGTACCATATTAACGTAAATGAAAAATATTTATTTATTATGGCAGATTGACAGTGTTTCTTATACATTGAAAAAATATATTGAATTTATATATTTAAACAATACATCGGCAAAATTTTTCAAATACAACAGCTAAAAATAAATGGGGCAACGTCATCATATAAACAAGTCCTGTAAAATATAATATATGAAACGCATGTTTTAACTATAATCACTTATTGACGCAAATTTGCGAAAACAGCGCATTTACGTCAATGCTTATCACGGCATTCACGGACTAACGATTAGCGCGATTCGAGACGTCACTTCTGATACCGTCGAGCTGTCTTGAAATTAAGGTCAAATTTCTATCTTCCAGAAACGCGTGCTTACACGGAATTCTCATAAGCTAACGGACATGACTTACAAAGTTAGCGCGTCTTCTGAAGTCTGCAGCACACGATTCTTGGGGATGCTCGTCGCGGAGTTCACGCGTGAATAATTCAACAGGAATGGAGAGATAAAGTATGGGCGCGCGGGTGCGCTCTATATTGCATTAGGAAAGCTCCTTTATCTTTATCCTCCATTCTAAAATCAACCGACAGCGGCAGTCGGCGCGGCGCTATCTCGCAACAAACAAACCTCGCCGCGATAAAATTGCATTTCCCCGCGGAAGAAAGACTCGGTGTCACACTAGTGAAATTGACGTCATGCCGTAGTAGGTGCTAATACATCACGATATATTCTTTTGCGATGACTCACCTGAAATATCGAGTGTATCTCGCGATAGAAGCTTCGAAATTCTCTAGACAGCTATCTTGATAAGGCAAGTGCCAATTTAAGGGACTTTGCCAATCATTTCAACAATTCGCGAATAACTCGGGAGTAGTATTCAGACACTTTTCACAGTATTGAAGGTACTATCTCTTGTATTTTGGCGAACGTGAACGTTCTGTCTTTTTCGAAATGAAAGCTAGAACAATAATACTGTTAACAGATATATATTGTACATAGCATGTTTGTGCAATGGTAATTACTATTAGCAACCGCGATAACGATACAAATTTTGGTCCTTTAATTGAAATTTTAGTAAATTATGGATAATACGGGTAGGAGTACGCTTACGCATAGGAGTAAGTAATGAAGTTAATTAATTTCTGCCTACTAGAAGCAATTAATGATATGACACACAATGTTATTTACTATATAAGTTTAACACGGTACGAATCAATCATACAGGGTGTACTAAAACCACCGGATATCCTTTTAATCATAAATTCTTTAGAAACTTTCAAGACAAAAATTCTAATAGAAAAATGTCGAGGCTATAATAGTTTTTAAATAATAAGCGATTACATTTCCCAAATGACAGGCCTGAGATTTCGCGCGCTCAGGTACGGTGACACGACAAGTGATAAAGATGTTCCTACGAATATCGCCCTTTTTAGCATAGTGACAACTTTCACAACAGACTTAACGATTCATTCTCGAATTAATTGTTTCTCTTGTTATCTTTAACCATTTCTTTTGTTAACTTTGTATAACGTCTTATTAATAAAAGGGAGGCGTTCACTATGATGAGCATCTTGATCAGACTGATATCCTTCGATTTAGTCGATCTCCAATATTCTGAGTGAACTTGGACTTTTCAGTTAGATTCAATCTAGTCTCCTGCCTCTCTTTATCCTCAAGTTTTCAAAATAACCGGATCATCGTCTTCCCAAATATTTTCTGTCCCGTTAAACGGCGACTTTGCTTCTCGCTCGCTCGCGAAACACATAGGAACACTTTTATCACTCGTCATGTCGCCGTGCCTGAGCGCGCGAAATCTCAGACCTGTCATTTGTGAAATATAATCGCTTATTATTTAAAAACTATCAGCCTCGACATTTTTTTATTAGAATTTTCCTCTTGAAATTTTCTAAGGAATCTGCAATTCAAAGGATATCCGGTGGTTTTAGTACACCCTGTATAATGATTTACGACCAACAAAAGTAACCTTAATTTTATAGTACGTGACTCACAATTGATCCTTCTGCTCCTTTTTCAAACAACCAACTTTTGTGTGTGTGTGTGTGTAGCATTGTTCATAAGGCCTCGAGAAAAAATGTCTTTTGATTGCACCGCACAAGAAACCCTTCGTGCGTGATAAATTGCATATTTAATGCACGTGGCATCGCGAACTTTCCGCCTCGCACGTGATTAGGATGCGTTTCCTCCCGAATTGGCCGGAGGCAATGCACCTGGTCTCAACTTGCGGAAACAACCGCAATAATATTCCGCGCCGTGAGCTTTCCCTCTCTCCCGTCCCGCCGGACGATCGATTCTCGATGCTGTCCGTTGCATAGGCCGTTGCATATTGCGTGGTTTTCTTTACTCACTGCTCGCACGTGTGGTTCGCGTCGGAATTTGCGGCAACCTACGCGATTTACGCGATTTTACGCACCAGTGATGCAAGAGTCTTATGTAATATGATTAACATAGTTAAAAGAATTTGACATATTATAATAACTTATGTAAGTTGCTTACGTGATTACTTTCAACCGCACGCATGTGATCTCCTCTTAAAAGTTTACTTTGACTATCACAAGTTAATCTGTTTGTACCTTACTGCCAAGTGGATATACTCTGAATTGTTTTTGACAAAATAATAAGCGTGCTCATCCTTTGAACAGAACATGTATGCTTTAAGAGTAACTACTTTGCTAACTAAAAGTACCATAAGTCCCGAGGGAGAAACCACTGACCAAAATCTTGTACACCAAAGCCCACTAATGCCCAGTGGGCATTACTTTATCTTATTACCTTATTTTACCTTATTTTATCTTATTTTATCTTTATAATGCCCCGGCAAGACCTAATGCCCCAAAAATGCCTAGTAATGCCCAGTAATGTCCCAAATCTGTACACCACAATGCCCTTAGCGGTTTCCCCCTCGATAAATCCGTACAAGTCAAATCATACTCGTATATTAAAATTCTTCTTTAATCATATCAATCACATCTTAAATCCGAGCACATTTGACTCTAATGCGTTTATATTCTCTTTATTAAAATATAATTTCTATGTATGTATTATTTAAATGGTGTAATTAATTTGTTTTTAATTTTTTGCTTTTTTATTTTATTAAATTCACATTTCTTTTAAAATTTGTTTTACGTAAGAAAAATGTAATTCTCGAGTTTGAAATCCCTTGTTAAAGTAAGGCTAAAAGTTGCATTTCAAAATGCACTTTGTAACTGGTTGGAAAGCCACCTTTCAGCTCACGGACATTTGGTATACATTACGTGGCACGTAAGAGCCCTGTTTATCCAATAGGACGCAACGCGTCCCTATAATTCGGCGGCGTATGCAACTGGGTACACAGAGAGTCGCTGCGGGGTAGCGTTTGAAGGCCCGGTAATCTATACGACATTACGTAGTCAATGCGGTGAACCGAGACCCATCGATACAAATACGCGAATAGAGCGAAGTGCCGCGAGCGAAACTGCAGGTATCGGCTTACTAAGGTACCTTCATGATGCACCTAGCCTCTCGATGACGGAAATTCCAATTCCCCGTGGGTCGTCAAAGATTCCTCTTAGAACTTACGCAGAAGTCTAGAAGGGAGAGACAGAAGGGGTGGGGGTTGCAATACATAGAGCGAACGGGGCACCAACAAGCTCTTTAACTCTTCCGGTGTAAAACTTTCTGGTGATATTCATTTACGCTCTACATGTAGAGTATCATATGTGTGAATTTGTGCGGTATTTGTTTAATGGAGATATATCCATAATATATGCTTATGTACATATATATATTATATAAGTTTTTATTAAATGTAATCGAGAAAATTGGAATTTCGTAAGAATTAGTGAATTTTTTATTGGACATAACGAACGTCAGTAGATGAGCTTTTATTCAAACCCAACATTGGAAGAGTTAAAGAGTAGGATACAATCTTTTATCACGAGACCTTCGTAATTCTTTTACGGCTCTAGCTAACTCTAGTCACTAACGCCTATTATTTATTACATACGCTTACCTATACCTACTAACAGCAGTAATTCAAAAAGCACAGCATTACGGCTTGAAATTGTTTGTCTCTTTACGAGAAACTCTACTTTTTAATAAATAGATACCCTCTACACCCCGAAGGGGTGTTATCTCGTTAAGCTCCTAAAGTAGATCTAAAGTTAACCGAGAGAGCGTAATGGATCACCCGCAACATTCGCGTACCTACGCCAGAAGTTCGTAGCCAGCGCCCCCAAAAAGGAGCAGTAATTCGCTTTCGCATCAGGAGGTATTTATAATTAAATTACGGGTGGAAACCGAAGAAAGCAGTGGATACAAACTGTCGAGATTGTATCCGTAAAAAGATTGCTTCGCTAATTCTGACACACAATATGCAGAGTTCAGTTATATCGTGCATCGTAGAAAAATGTTTATTATATTATTTATCCTAGGATTTAAAAAATGTATGTTTAACTAACTCACGTTAGCGACAAATCATTATTCACTACGATTTTAAGATACTTTGACACATGGCAATGCATTAGCAACCTGATCTTTACTATTTAGATTACATATTTGAAAGCTAGCGGTTTAATAATTAATGTATAATCAAATGATATTTAAAGTATCTCTTCCTTTATGTTTCAAATTAAAGCATTTACCGTCGGTGACGGTAAGAAGTAAATAGAATAGGCTGAGTAAAAATGAATATGATTGATAGTCCGAAATGTAAATTATATTTTAGTAAAATTGTTTGTAAAATTGAGTCGGTACTGGTTTTGACAGTAATTTTCAAAGTTGAGAAATTTCTAATGAGAGCGAATCATCACTCGAGGCTTCTTGTAAAACTGCCAGTTTACCGTATCGGCGATAACATTGAACCATGTGTAATAAAATGCCGATCTTTTTTCTCGACATGATATAGCGCCCTTAGTCGGGATAGTTTGCGGGTTAGGAGGTGATCAGATTCGCGCTTAATGGATAAACAGTGAAGTTACTCCATACGGGCGATGAGAAATATTATCTTCCTAAGCTGCTAAAGTCGATCCGTAATCGACGGTAGAAGAGTAATGGTCTGGTCGCGACCCGATATACAAGTTCGAAGGTGGTATTAAAAGAATGAAGCGGAGAAATTTTTCTTTGCGAGGCACTCAATTAAACACGAATGTTGCCAGATAAATAGAATGTCATTTGCGGGACATTTACTTGGGGAAGATATGTGAAGGGTGTACATATTTTTACCTTACTATTGACACACACACACACACACACACAAAAGCGCATCCAAATAAATTTTATCCTGAAATTACGCTATCTCTCTAAATATCGGCTAGATTCGCGGTTTATGGTATTTATCAGTTACTTGCCACTAAAACCAAAACCACTAAAACCAAAGTAGAAACACACGTGACAAGATTATCTCTTGATAGTAAGAAAACTACGACGAATAATAAATTTTACTGCAAAATTAATCCCATTGAGTGGACAGCTTTTGCACTGTAATTATTTCCACTTTTATTAGAACAAGCATAACAATTTTGATATATGTATAATGAATGAGTTCGAGATGAAAACTCACAACGTGGGTGCACAAAGTGATGCCTTCACTTTTTAGTTAAATCAGATTAGATAAATCCTATTACAATTCATATCTCATTGTAAAGTTTCGCTCAATGTTTCATTATGTCTAAATAATTATGCATTGCATTTACGCTGATAATATCATAATATTTGCTAATCATGGAAATTTCTCGGTACACATATACGAATTTACTTTGGATTTGGCTGGTTTAAATATAGCACTCGTGTATTTAGCAACTTGGGAATATCTTTGATTAGAGTACACTTTTAGATTTCTCTCTTTTATTTGGCATTAAACAACGACAATGCTGATTTTTTTGTATCATAGTTTATCATTGTTATTCTGCCATAAATAATGGATTGTTATCAATTTTTTAAGATTATAGATCTCTAAGCAAACTAAGGAAACAGAATTGTGGAATCTATAAAATTTATATAGTTTATTTCCACATGCTATATGATTTCATAAACTATGTTGGAGGTATAATTCGTGCAATATCGAAACGTCGAAACATATAATATGAAACTTGCTATAAACCTGTCAGTAAATTGCCGAGCACGTTTCATATTGGCTCGCGAATTTCTTCGATTTCGTAATAAGACGATAATGGCGTGATTTTTTCAGGCGATTGTAATCGTTGATACACTTAATCACACTTTTATAGGAAATCGAAGTAGGTACGCGACACTTTCCCTTAACAACGCGCGAAAGAAAAGCGCCGTTTAAGATCGGATTTTTATAGGCGGCGGAAAGACGAGATGCTGAAATTGCTATTGCTTACGTGCTGTTTTACGAGCTTGCCATTGGGTGTTTGCCACTAAACAGCCAATGGAAATTTTTCAGTAACCCGCTGATTTCAGCTATAAAAGCACAGTCTTGTAAACTTTTATCGAGTTAAGTTTCCATTTTCATATTTGACATAAAATTGGATGACTAAATATGCCGAGATATTCAATCGGTTTTATTATAAATCGAAATCTTTAGAAAATATTAGTATTTATAATAATTAATGTTTATGTATATTTGACGTAATTGAATATTAATTTCAAAAATATAATCTACAAAGAAAGTAATAGAATAACTTATCACTGTCTGGAAGCGTTTCTGTTTGTAAAAAAAAACTGGGAATAATTAATTTATTTTGAACGTTGATATAAACTTTAAAGTTCTGATTGCCATCGGCAATTCTGATGGCTACATATTTCGCCGCGTTCCAAATTAAATTATTTACGAAGCGCTCGCAGGGTATACTTTACGCACGTCGGTGTCAGCTTCAGGAGCGATTCTATCGTTTAATTAAAAGCTGCCAGCCGTGAATTCGTCCGGACCGAAATAACTTTTAACGGGCGCGGCAAGGTACGTGATCATAAATTTTTTACAACTTGGTCTGAATTATCGCCCGCGTTCTCCATTCACTCGCGTGCTCTCTCGCGAGCCATCCGGGATGTATACGCGGTGCGCCGAGTTACCGTTGTCGGATTGAGTTACGAAGATCGTACTTTCTTGGAATGCTTAAGGCGCAAGGAAGGAACTTTGATCACTAGACTAGGCGTCGCAATCGTGTAATGGCGACGGGGCATGAAAAGAACGAGGACTAGACGAAGTTGCGTCTCCAGCGACCACCTTGCGTCTCGCCCGCAAGCTTTGACCAGCGATGCAATGGGTAACCGCAAATGGAGAAAAGTACCCTTTGACTGTTACCGCGGCCCTTTTCATCATTCGGTGGAAAGCTTATTTTCCTCACTTGTTTACGTCCTGCGTTTCGCTTGCGCAGTTTGATCTTTATTTTTCCCTCCCTCTGGCTTGCTCTCCCCTGTATTTCGAGTTTTCTCGCTGTCGTCGAGCGTTTGATTGGCGTCTACGATTGAAACCTTGCACAATAAAGGAACGAAAATTTGTCGTGATAAACGCTACGGATGCTAACGGTAAACTGAAGAACATATTCCAATACGTTCCGACAGTGCAGCTAATATCATCTCGTATATTAAAAAAAAATTTAGAGCACTGTCTAGAATATTTTCATAAAACAGATACTTTATTTTACACTAGTGCTCGTGGAAAAAATAAAACGAAAGTAAAGAAATTTATTTCACATATTTATATCAATTTTATTTTGTCCTTAAAAATTTGAAACGTGATGTTGCGTTTGATCGAGTGATGTATCGACTATTTTACGAAAGAAATTTTTAACCGTTTGTGCTAACGTTTTTTTTACCATTGCCGAAATTTTGATCGTAAAAATAACGGCCAGCCGGGCCAAACGGGAATCGTAAACAAACGAGAATATAATATTCGGAAAAACTGTATTGAACGTGATCGCGAAACATTTCTGCGACGCGCTGTAATATCGGATTTTCGATGCCGCATAAATATGGATTTCCCGTGCTTACGCAGCAGCGAAAAGCGAAACTTGCTTCGCGAATATTTTTTCGCGAGAGGGAGAGAGGCGGAGATGGGGCGAAGTGTTTCGAATTTCGCTTGCGGCACGTGAAAACGCCCGCGCGAGCGGCGAACAGCCATAATAAATTCCGTTGCGGAATATCAGAAAGGATCGCGAAACTTGCGACGACCGGTTTTCCGCGCGAGAAGCTCGCGCTGCACGTAATTTCCTTTATTGCGAGACACGTCCATGCCGAGCTCCGTGAAATTTTCACAACGATTTCCGGACGAAATTGATATTGTGATTCTCCATTCGTCACTTTGCATATAATGTACGTGCCGTACGTGCGTTTTTCTTGCGATATACAGGATATGACTCGAGCGTGCGTAATAAATTTTGCAAAGTGGCGCTTGCAAGTTTTACGCCGAGTAACTGCGCGCTGTCTTCGCTCGACCGATATTCCTTTATCAAAATCACCTTTTTAACGAGAAAATGACGGTACGACTAATAAAGATTAATAAATCTTCTCTATTAGATTCTTTCGGTTAATATAATTCATTTTACTTGTTTGAAAGAGTCTGAAGAGTCCAACGTTTTTGCAAAAAAGAAACTGCTTCTCAAAAAGAATACAGAAAAATCAATATTTCATTTAATTAATTGAATAAAAAATAATGCAAAAATAATGATCGTTTTCATAATTGCATTTAAGATTTGTTTTTCCATCAGCCTTTCTTGATATCGAATAGCTCGATAGCAAATCACTATTTTTAAAAAAATTTTATTTCTCGAAAGATATTCGCGATAATGATCAGGAATATCGGTTCACGCGATGAATGTAAAACCGAGAACGACGCGAGAAATAATATAAGCGCTCAGGGCCGCTTAATAATTTCAATATTAATAAACCGCGTCGTCGCGCGTAATCTCGCGAAGAACTTCTTCGCATTTGGATGCAAATGACGGCGCGGCGCGCGGAATCGAGAGGCGACGTGGCAGCAGGATTAGTTCGAAACGGGTGCGGAAAATTCCAGCGCCAACAGGTGAAAGTTGGAAAAGTTGATTTTACGGTAGAATAAGGAAACATCAGTCCAAGTTTCGCTTATGAAATCAATATGATAGACGCTTATTGGCCGATAAACTCTCCCGTGAAGCAAAACGGCTGGCAAATAGAGCAAGTAGATTTGGCGAGAAAGTAATAGGAGGAATCATAGGAAGAGGCACATTGGAATCTACACTTAGATTCCCGAACTCACACATATAGAGTGATTTGATTTTAACAGCTCCGAAAAGTGGCAGAATTATTTTTATAAAATATTTCGGTTATTAGATGACAAATTGCGTTTCAAACAATGCAAGGTTTATTTGCAGATTATGTATAAGAACTTTATTAATCAACGTTTAAAAATTATTTTATTTATTACAGTTAAAGATGTCAAGTTGAGCGATATATTTTCTATTTATTTCTCTCCTAGAGAAAATTTGTTTCGTTCGTAAAACATCAGATTTCGTTTTAATCTCTTGACATTTATTCCGATCAATCTTTCGTTTCCTCATTATTCGCGCAAATATCCGCGACTATTAAAATGAGGCACCCTACATATATCCGGCTCACGTATAGAAGCGGGGAGGTGAGCGACGCGGCATATTAGCATTGAAACAAGTTCTGAAGGGTGGAACTGAGGATGCAAATGTATGATCGGAATGATCCAGCCGATAATTGGAAAATCGCCAAACGGGATCTGACGTGGTAAGATATTAGTCTTTGGGGAAGAGAAAGAGAACGCGCACCCGAAAGCTGACAAAAAGAAAAACGGTAGAGTCATCGTGGATCAGCATAGTCGTGACGTTTCGACAAACTTTTATATTCAGTATCACTTATGATGATTAAGTGAAAAAAAGTCGAATTGCACGTTGTTGAAAATACGTCGCGCCATGCTTGATTAGAAAGTACGTTGTATGATCGTAAGTCTGTAAATTACTTTCTAAAGTTAGTCAACTGAAAATCCACATTTTTTTTTCGACGCGAAAAATTCTTCTTCCTTCTCCTTTTACTTTTCTTCGCAGTCGACGAGATATGAGAATCTCCGTTCGCACGAATGGTTGGTTAAACGACCCTCGTTTGCAGTCGTCTTAGTTTTCTTCCTAAACTCCACAACTCGACTTTATCGAACGTACCTTGTCGTTACCGCAGAGCTCTTAATTCCGACTGCACATTCTTCGCAAACGAGTGTCCTTTGGATACTTTCACGAACTTTACTTCACACTTTGGCCAATGTTACCGTTTTAAGAGGTACATTGGCGACGTAAGAAAATACAATTTGGCTAATATGGCTTGTTATTTTCGGGGGAAAAATCGAACGTGAATGAAACTCAAACTGTATTACCAGTACCAAGGAACAAGGGCAATTCCCGTTTTCGATCCGCTCTTTACGTTCGATTAATACCTTTGAGCCTCCATGACGCCGATATCTACACTTGCTACTTCACGAGCCTTTTACCCGGTCCATTAGCGGAGGACACATGCACAAAGAAATTTCAAATCGGTTAATAGACTTTCTTAACGCGCCCGCGATAAAAGCATACGGACCATTCAAAGGCGGCCATCCAAAGGTGTGCCATGATTTTTAACATTTAACGTGTTCAACGCGCAAACTTGTATTCTAAACATTCCTGAATTCTCTCGTCGCAGGACTTCCAGGCTATTTCGTAAAGAAACGTATACACCGCTGTAAGTATATTTGATTTTGCTTGGTAAATATGTTTTTTATGAGAGCCAGAGTAAATTTTACTTTGACTTTAGCATTTAGCATTTAATTTAGCATGTAATTTAGAGCAAATTCCTTCAAGTCTACTTGAAACAGGCACGTTTATTAAATCTTTGACGAAATCCTAAATGCAATTTCATCGTTTCACCGGCGTTTAATGCTCATGTTTAAAACACATTTCCCAACATTAAGCATTCACGCCCGCTATGAGAATTTAATAAATATTCTTGAATTATACACTCCATTGTTTTTCAAAATTTACATTTTGAAAAATAATACAATATGTTGTAAAATATATGTAGTATAAATATAATATTTTGCTTTCGTCCTTTTCAAAAACTACAACTCAACTCAATTCATAAACACATATATATTTATTTATAAACACTCCTATTAATTATTTATATAAACCATGTAAAATGTACAAAGAAAAACGCGTACATTTCAGATACGTTAAACGGAATAATTGTTAAAGCTATTACGTAAAGATTTTATTTACGTAATCAGTAACCATAAATTGCTTATATCATTCACTTAACCACGTTTACGACATTGAAGATATTACACCCGCGATGGAATCTTCTATATGCGAACTGGCTTAAATACCTGCAAATCAATGTCAGAAGAATGCCTCCTTGAACACGTGCTAGGGCTTAAAAGGGATCAACGGGGCTTATGTAACTTTCCCATCAGCACAACGAGACCCTCGTACTTATGGTTACCGTAAAACCTAAGCTCAAGGGGTTTCCACTCTCGTATAAAGATACGACATGCCTACCACGGAAAATAATATTACAGGCATGATGCGGGTTTCTTATTAGATCAACAAAGCTGTTTGCGATAGGAATCGAAACGTCGATCATACAGCCACGTCATATTTTTCTCTATGGATTTCTTCAGGGATACTTCGTGAAATGTTTCTAACCCGATTCCATCCCCAACTTGCAAATTGGGGATAGAAATATCAAGAACGTGTGAATTATTTCAAACATTTCCGTCGAAATTCAATTAGTTCCCTTGCCACGGGCGTCGCTTGATATTTTTACGATCGACTTCAAAATCTTGGTCTAATATTGTGCGCCGAAAGTTTACTTTTAAAATCGATAGGAATCATGTGAGTAGGATATGCCAAGATACTTTTTCTATTTTCCTCCAAGATATTTGTTCTATTGTCAAGATATTTTTTCTATTTTTTTTATCGATCCAGAATCTATTTTCAAGTTAAAATTATGAGTAGAGGAAAGTCCCCTATTATGAGATAGGCGCCTAATGTGAGATAGCGGAGTTTCTGCTCAATTAACAGGTGCCGTCTGTTGGTTCCACCATGAATTTATTGGCCTTGGAGTGAAATCTGTTTGGAAAATTGATTGTTGGATCGTGTAATCGTTGCGAAAAAGATTTGTGATTTAATTTGGACGTTGAAAACCTGCTATCGCGTATTAGAATTATCTCTCATAATAAAAGACTTTCCTCTATAATTAAATCTAATAATGTAATTACTTGTTAATAGTCATTTTACACATACAAAATCTGTGGGGGCAAACTTAAAAAATAGTTTTGTCTTTTTCACTCAACCCTTTGTAAACTAATGTATTATGTACCGCGGACGGTTTTAGGTTTTTACCATTTTTTGTCGTCAATAGATTTAACGTGATAATGGATAATCGAAAACGGAAGGGGATAGGATAAATTTCATATTGTGTTGCAAATATTCGTTCCTCAATAGGAATATCCGGAATATTTATGTAAAACCTTTCTCGCGGCAACACAGCGTGCCGTTCAACCGAATGCAGCAGCGGTGTTATCTCGATATTCCATAAACATCCTTCGGAAACGTTGGGGAATGAAGATGCCTCCGGTAATGAGATCGCGCGTAAAATCGCGAATAAAACATACATCCAAGTCCCGCGGGCGACGTGGAATCACGTCAATATCGTGCATTTAGAATTTCCGAATGTACTCGCGTACGCAGCGTATTTTACTAAAAACATCGCATCGTTTTTCGATACCGATGAAATCTCATTGGAAACGTCGCGTTGTGCTCTTACCGGAGAGCACAATCGGATCCAACTTTTCGTAGATAGCATGAAATCTTGCCGTTAGTCGGATTTCAGCCGACGATATAACGTGTAGCCATCAATATCGCGATAGGGATTTGGGTTTGGAAAGAGATACGTGGGGGCGATAGGAAAGCTCGGAAGAATTTTGTCATTCGAATGTAGTTTTCCTTACGGCCATTAAACCCGTGGGGATATGAGACTACAACGAACCGAGAGCAAGCGACTGCATCGCGACAGTTGTACCGTGCGGAAATTGTCTGCAATTGTCCGACAACCTGGTCATAATTGCGTTCTCAGTTCCGCATTAGTATTTATTAGCGGCGCAATTCGGTCGCGATTTCGCAAGCTATTTACGATCGTGTCGACGTCGTGACACAATACACGCGCAACATGTGCCGGATTGCAACGATACGGCTCTGAATCGTCGCGAATTCGATCCGCGATTAAACCCGCGCTTATTCACGCGGGTTCGTCGTCGCGTTCTAGCATTACCAACGATGTACAAACGTGTGGCCCCTCACTACCGCTTGATCGTATTTCGCTTCGGACCTCCGGAAATGAAATCCCACGGTATCGTCGTGTTCCTGCAAATGACGCGCCAATAATATACCGTGCAAAACATCGCGAATGGTGGCCATGCATGGAGATTTCGCGAGTAGCCGAAACGTACGAGGTGAAACGATCTTGTCGCATCTCTATCCGCATTACCTCCTTTCGTTCTTCTGATGCTGGTGAAACGCTTTGTTTATCACACTGAACGTAATGTATGTTGATGAACCAGTTCATATTTTTAACTTTCAATTCTATATTATTGTTTCGAATGCTTATATTGTTTTCAATGAATTGACGGATGTACATTGTTGTTAGCAATACTTCTCCAATTTGATTATATATATGTTTCTGTTTTCGGATTCGCATTGAAAAGTAAAGCGGAAACAATACATTGATGATAAAATCATTGCTCTATATCTGACATGCATCCGAATTATTAATAACCGCAGTTATTACACAGTAGTACGCTGTTTACTGTAATGCAGCTGCATACACGTGTAATCAGTCGGTAATTACTGTTTCCTGTATATTGCAAATACAGCTGTTTCACTAGTTTAACAGCAGAGACTAGATTTAGAGCGTTGTTCCTTGCAAAATTTGGATATAACTTTTCTCAAAAAATGTCAAGGAAAAATATTATTTTATTACAACTTACAGCTCTATACCGATTAACTTTTCATTCTCAATAGTTGAAAAACTATTAGAACTTCGGTCTCTGCTAAAAAGGGTCGCTCATATTTCGCAAGCAATAACGCTGTGCATCCGTTGATTCGCGAATATTCCATGCTTTCAAAAACTGCGTGCCTTCGTTCTATATATCCTCTGTCCGTCACGTTGTTGGCCTCTGACAATGAGTATATCTATAGAAAACTGTCATAATTTTTCGGCTTTTGACTTTGGAAACGAGTTTAACGACGAGCTTTTATCGAAGATAATTCGAAAAGTACCGTGTTGAATTCTGCTGAGATGCGGTTTTGTTAAATTTGACAATGAAAAATCAATCCCCTCCGTGTATATGGCCGAGATAGAGAGAGACGAAGACAGATGTATAGAGAAAGAGAGAGTCGCGCGTTCACGAGAGATATCGATGACACACTTGACATTACGGTCGAAAAATCGGCTTCAAAAGTTGCCCGAGGTTTCAATACCCGCGCGAAGTGAGAGCTTTGTGACACGTGACACTCTCAATATTTTTGGCTACTAATGTTGCAAAGATACACAATGCATGCATTGTGAAGTCGTCAAACTCTCGAGCCTCTCTCTTTCAACGATCGTGCCACAAACGTTTTGCTATAAAAAACTTTCCTATATTACCTTTTTTATATTATATTTGAATTTCGCGTGACAAATATTCCCCTAGTGTGTGCAAATGCAGTGCCTAACAATTTTTTCAAATAACGAGATATCTATTTTTTTATGAAAATTCCCAGAGAAGCGTAGTCCTAGAACAATGAACTTTTATTACTATTATCATTATTATTTTTATTATTATGGAAATAGAAGGTGAATGAGATTGAATGACGAATCAAATTAAAGTAGAAAAAAATCTGTGCTCCATAAAAGTAATTATCTTCTGGCTACCTAAAGAATTAGTAGAGCACATTAAAATGAACGAAAGAGAGTGGACAAGTTTCTAAATTAAAATCCGATTCTATTAGGTGCTATTTTTTGTCTGCATTCTTATTAATATTCATATTTATTATTCAGCTTTAATTGTTATCGCAATGCAATTTGCTACAATATTATCTATCCTCCTGATATCGATTGCGGCTGACGCATTTAATTACAATTTAGCATGAATGCAATTACTAGAAAGCGGTTTCTGTGCGACGACGTCAGCTGAAAATATCAAAGAGGATGCCGCGATGTACGCGTTTCGTTGCAGTCCACCGTGTCGTATATGCATTTAGCGTTTCGCTCTTGCCGTTTTTGACTTTATTAAGGCGCCATTTACATACATCCGTTTGCAACCATACCCGCTGCGTTTTGCACAGTAAGAATTTCCGATGAATGCGAGAGTCCGACGAGCTCGAGAATTTATGATGCGGTGTAATTCGAGGAATCTCTAAGTAAGAGCGCGCGGTAGCGTTGCCAGCCATGTTATACTTATTGCGTTTGCACTAGAATTTTGTCACAGCATACTGTGCGATTATTTATGCATTACTCTATTCTTGAAATTTACATTTGCTTAATTGGTAACTGTATATTTCGAAATTTCGACCCACATTTCTACATTTATAATTGTTATTAATTATCTTATTGAATAACAATTAATTTCCGAACTACTTTGATAATAATTACCGTTACTCTAAAATGCCGTTTCTTACAAATTTGTTAATCGCATACATTTTTAACGCGTTTTATTCAAATGTTATTTAGTCGTTTTTCCTTTTTGGCTCTTTTTCTTTGGAACATATTACATAAAATTCCAGAATTCGACTTTGTTCCCATTACATTAAAACAGGGAAAGTTAACAGGGCGATTGTACGATGGTTTCTTCATTGCTCATTCGTACGAAAACGCGGGCGCGAGCTCGCGAGATTTATTGACGGCGCCGCTGCATTGAATATTTATCCTGTATCGACTCGGGCTAAGTTGCCGCGAGAATGGTCTTTAACGTCCCGAAATTCTGTATCGCTCTCCGCCGAAAAGTAGATCGCCGTTTTGCAATTTACGACGTCGTGATCTCGAAATTACGGTCTTTCCGTTCACGATTTCCAGCGTCGAGCGGCGCAATAAAATATTAAGTAGATGCGATCGAACATCGGCTTGCGCGCGCGTAATGTTCGACGAGCACGTCCTGATCAGCTGCGACGTCGGAATACCTGAAGCGGCACATGAGATGGAAATAAAGAAAAGACGGTATCTTTTACACGTGAGCACCGAACACATACACGATCCGCGTCAAGTCCGCGTGATAATTATCCATTATTATTGAGTAGAATTTATTTATCTTACGTGTGAAAGGCATTCCATTCTATACGTAGTAATGCTAAGAGCGAACATTATCGGCCAGATTATATACTAATTTCATTGTTATTAGTCAATTAAATGGACCATAGCAATTACGCATACCGCTATCGCGGAATCACTTTGAGAAATATTTTTATGGTTAAAGCATTGTGCAAGGACGCAAACCAAATTAAGTAAATTACATAAATTAATATGCGACATTATGCGTTCGAGAGGGGGAGGGATAGTAATATTATTATAATTATTGCTTGCATTATTGCTAAGATAAAGGGATAAAAAGAATGCAGTTACTTTACGAGAAGCTTATTTTTTTGTGCTTATACTTTGAAAATTAGCAAGTTGAATGCGATATATGAAAATATTTGGAAACACTTTAAAAGTAATATTTTGTATTGCTGATACGTGTATTAATGAAGCGACAGGCGCAAAGACAGTATATCAAAACTTGCTTCTGCAATATGCAATTTTCAAAAATGCATAACATTTTTTTCAGATTCTTTTAAAACATATTTCGTATGTAACACGCATATTGAAAAATTTGTTGAATGCCTAGACACCTTTTTGATTTACAATTTCTATTAAATTTTTTTACATGTGATATATAGTGCTTGCATTTGAAGATTTTGTCGCATACGCGTCAGAATGTTTCACGCCAAATTTCCCGTGACACCCGTATCGGTCGTTTCATATCGCGTATCGTAAAAGCTTGGGTGCGTTATGCAACGGAAACGCAGGATAGAGTCCACGTTAGAAAACGGCTCCTACGTATAAAGCAGCAAAAGAGTTCTACGTCGCATTTAAAAACGACATTGCAGTAATTAAAACGCCGGCCACCGGAATATCCAACGCAACGAGAATTATAAAATGTAATTGCTATACAAGGGGAGAAAGGACAATGTGTGCACATGCATTGCGCGCGGAATAAAAACTTTTATAGAATGTAAAAGCTGCATGCCATCTGCAGCGGCGCTATCATCCGGTTACATGTGCCGCGCGTTATATTATGTTTAATGATTTAACCGATTAGATCCTCCCGATGTTTCCTCCGTAAACCCTAGACTTGTAATAGTAATTTCATTAATCTATAACAAAAAAATGAAAAAGAGTCGTGCTTGTATAGAATAAATATATGTATGTAACATGTAAGATTATCTATTCTCATCTTATTAATGCGATAAATCGTAATTGTGTAATAATATTAGGTAAAACTGAAACAGAGACTTTTGCGATTTGTTGCTACATAAATTATAAACTGTTATTTATTTGTTTTCTTTCGACCATCGAGTACGAAACAATATGATCACGCGTCATTATTTACAGTTGCTACGCTATAATATTATGCGATCTGATAAAAATGTAACATGATATAAAACTACATACAAATATTTATATCTTCCGTTTTGTCTGTGATATCGATGAAAAAAGGCGTTTACGTAAATTTACTTAAAAATAATTACAATGAAAATATGATTTTTCGGTACGAATAGATATTCTATCGCAGGTGAATCGTGTACACGCAGCGATGCCTTCAATAATGAATTCCCTGTAAAGATCGAAAATGGCAGAAAGCCGGGATTTGCAATGAAATCGTCACGATGCGGCACAAAGGCAGGATGCGAGAGATCCCGGACGATTCTGATCTCGCATAGACGATTGGCAGTCGACGCCATGCCGCTCTATTCTTCTCTTCCGTAGCCGGCCTCTTTATTCCCCTTCAAAGTCCCTGGTATTGCCGCTCTTCTTTCCCATTCGCGGATGTATACCACCACAACGCTTTCTGTTCCGACGCCGCCGCCGTTTCTCGTCTCTTTGCCTCTCTTGCGCGACTCTCGTAACCGAGTGCTTCCTGTGGGGAAGCTGCCGTACAGGCTGCGGCTGTTCCTGGTTCTCCCATTCGAGCCTTCCTGTTATCTTAAGGCGCACGCTACACGTCCTACCGTATTTTGCCCTCAGGGATTATCAACGACGAAGGATGCTACTTGCAAACGAATGCGTTGCCATTTAATAATCGGGGCGCAAAAAATCCGGTGGATATTATTATCGGAAGAATTCAGAAAAGGTTATAAATTCTAGCGATAGACAAGGAGGAGAACGTAGTGTAAACGGCGCAGTAATAAAAGCTCTTGCTTCATTCTTCATTAAGTGATTCGAGTTTCTTTGTTCTTTTAAGTTTGAGAAAAAGGATACTTGATATTGGCATCTTAAGCATGGCTTTCTGTACATTAAATCTTATGAAGGTAGAAGGAAGTTATTTATTTACTCGTTGATGAAGTGACGATAGCATTAGCCCTGCTAGAAATTAGGTTCGAGACTGAATTACTGCTAAAAGAATAGATCTTTCTTGACTTTTCATTAATAAATCGAATAGTTAATGTTGAAAATTAAATTTGGAAAGTATAAGCGTGATAGTATAATAATAAATCGTTTTTATTTCGTAAACATTTTCAAATCTTATTAGTAGCCATAAAAGGGAATTTTGTTTTTTCATGCGGCTGAAACGGCAATCAAACGAAAAAGATTATTATCGGTATGTTAGAAAGATAAGTCAATTTTTTAATTTTAAAAAGAACATTTTTACAAGAAAAGTCATGTTCATATAAGTATATTTGCTTTATATGTGCATTTTTTATTTATAAAAATTAGAAATTTTTACCTTGTAATCTATACATGATTTTCCAACATTGCTAATTGCCCTATTAAATATTTAGTGTGTTCGTGAAATGAAACAAATAACAATTTGTAATTGTTCACTGATAGAATTACTTTTTATAAATGAGGACATTGTTGTTGTAGCTAATATTTTTAAGCTGAAATTAATTTAAACGCTAGTTTTAAAGTCAGGAGTTAACAAACTTGAATCAATTACGTCTTAAAAGTGGAAATAGTTAATGAAATCTTTTTTTTTATAAATGCAAACTCTGTCTAACGAAGATTTTATTGCCGCGCAAATTATCATAAGAAAATTAAGAAAGTTTACATTAACTAAAACGGCAAGTTTTGTCTAAGAAAATGTCGGGGGCAACTTTTTTGCCAAATAGTGATTTAAAATCCTCCCGAGCATGTAATTTTTTTTCTTCGAAAGTACAGCACGAAGTTGCCGCTGTGTAACACGATCTCTCTCTCTCTCTCTCTCTCTGAGTAAATTTTACTTTTACTCTGTAAAGAAATCAAGTACACTCGCGCAGTAAGAAGCATCGAGAGCTTCTCATCGCAATGTTTAGAACTTCTCATTTTCGTTAGTATAAAGTTAAGCACACGGAAATATGATATCTTACGCGGTAACGAGTTCGATCGCATAGCTGTACGCACAGCCCATTTTCTCCATTTTGACATTTTCGCTGGTTGTATAACGTGCGCGAGATCAAACAATGGGCTTCTTTCAACGAATTGTTCCGTGCGCCTTCTTTTCGAGCTTTTTCTGGTTTCCATGGCTCTAGTTTCCAGGACTGGAAACTGAGAGTGCTTTCCGCGAGACACGTGCATTGTCGCGCCTCGATTTTTCTTGTCACCTCGTGACTGAAATAATGGAAATCCTGCAGAGAAAATGCAATAGAGACCCGCATGATCCCCATATAATTATTTCCTCACGTAATTCCGCCAATTTCACGTCTTTTCGTTCTGCAATTGAAATGTCTTTCGTTGATTTGACAAATATTACATATTTTTTTAACGAAATACTGATCAATATCGACGTGACAGTGCAATTTGAGAAACGTTATTGCATATTGAATTTATTTCCAGCAATAGCATTTTAAATACGAGTCCGCTTCACGTGAAGCGGATCTCACTCGTTTTTTTCCCCCCGTTTGCACGGGTTGCTTTCCGCCGGTTGCTCCTCACATCCTTGCATTTAGTTTCTTTCCGTCACTCGTAACGGAGTACTTCCCGCCAACAAATGCGTCGGCAGTAGCCACGTTGTTTTGTGACGTCTTTTCGCTGTCGCAATTATGACGGACACATTTTTCATGCACTCTCTATACTTTCATCCGTTCGTTCATATACCCCGGCCTTTTATAAACACTTCCTCCCGATCCAATTGCGATACGTTAAAATTGCTTTTCTACGAGCGCGAATCGCGCAGCTGTCGCGCAACACTGCAGCCAGTTCCGCTGGCGGAACTTTTTATTCTCGAATTTAAAAACGCTATTTGCCGCGGTGACGGCAGTCGTGGATTGGGCCAAATTGGACATGGAAAATTTAGTCTGTACCGACAAAAAGATGCCCTTGCTTGAAAAAAATATATATAATGTATCTTTTTGAGTAAAGATTTTTGGTTGCGAGTCTGTCATAAATATCATTATACAGCGCTTTTAAACGACTTAATTTCGCTTCCGCGATTGTACATTATTTGGTAACGCGCAAATCTGAAAATTTCATACACACTTTTCCTCTGATATTTCAATTTATGCTCGAAAAACAATGCGCGACGTGAAGCGTCAGCTGTATCAACATCACTTTGCGCGATCAATCGAAACTTTCAACTAGCGCTGAGCGCAGACCACAATAAATCTGCGATCGTTCAAACTGCATATTAATTTAGCCATTTAACACACTGCATTTTATTTACATTGATAACAGTCAACGCTACAGCTAATACGTAATTAATATGCTGAAAAACTTTTTGTTGTAAATTGAACGTTCGCGATCGTAAAATAAGATGTTTAAATTACTGGAGCAGGGGAAATGAGAGAGAAAACAAAGTTTTCTCATTAGTATTTTACTTGGTTCATACAACTTTATGTTTGCCATAAGATTTTGTGGAGCACGTTAATCCGCGAGTTTACTTATAGGATAAAATGGCATATTGTATAACACAAAGTGTTGCAAAAATCCTGAATGCCTGAAAGCTTTATTATATTGAATATTAGAAAAAAATTTTATGAAGAAACTTTGAAGGCTGATATAAAATCCTACCGTATTCGTAATGTTACTAATACAATTTTAATGACATTGGATTTACTTGTCACATTAGAGTACGATTTTATTTTATATTTCCGTCGCGCTGTTGGTATTAAGCAGGTGATACATTGAATTCCACAAATGATATTGTTTGCAGTCCGAACGTTTCTCGAAGAACTCGACGGTAGATTTTATTTTTGTGTTTGATCGTTCCACGCTGTCGGTCAAAATGCGACTGAGATTAACGATCCTCGAGACGAAACGTATTTCTATCGACAAGCGTGTCGCCGGGAAAAGCTCAGATTAAGCTGTAAGTACCGTAGCTTAGCGCGTATCAGCTTTCGCGTCAACGTTGCATTAAATCGATCATTAACTTCCGCGCTGTCTGGAAGATCGTCGTGAAGTGCAGTCGAGCCTGATGACGCGCGAATTAACACGATAAGGTAATAACTGGGTAATAGGCAATTGCTTTAAGTCTCGTAAGAAAGATGATCTTATTAGAAATTCCGGCCGGTGACTTCGGCTCGTTCGGTTTTCAACGTAAACGAGGTGAATTGCGCGACTACTTTTGAATCTTAATTTTTTAAGATGCTGTTTGCCCATTTTATTTGTGTTAAATTGAATAAAGCTTAGATTGATTCGATTTAGTCTATCTCAGCTTCAGTCTCGTTGGTTTATTCTGTTGTGCTTTCAATCAGATTCCGCGATACGCGCGATCTTATGCATTCTGCAACAAACAGGGCTGCACGTTTCCCACAAATCGCCCCCGAGCGTTTTACAGAGGAAGGAATTTCCAACGGAATAATCAGTACTTAAACTACCACGGAATTTAACGGCGTCGAATTGAATCTAGGTAGGTAACTTTGTTGAACCTGACGGGACGTATCGAGCCAATGTGCGTTTGACTGACCGATGCGATATAGGTCAGAAGGATCGTGTTTATCTAGTAAATCGAGCACCATCGTCGAGTAGTGCAATCAGTTAAGCGTATTTGTCGACGTGGCTACGATCGTGTTTGTCTTCAAACTTTCGCAAGTCTCCGATAACTCGTATTTTAATGGAAACCTCATCTCTGTGAACGTTGCTTTTGATTACGATCTGTTTATATCATTGATTTTATGCGTTTATATGAAACATAGATTCAGTATCTTTTGTAAAAACACGCGGTACGTTATTACGCATACGAGATGCCTCAGATTAGTTGCACTTTTTCACGGATTAATAGAAGATTAATTAGAGGGATTAACTGAAGCCGAATCGAAGGGATTTTTGCTGCAAACGGAGTTTTACAAACATTCGATTTGTACAAACGTCGAATTTCCGATATGATACTTTTTCAATGAAGAATTATCGCAACCGTTCACGTATAGATATTTTAATTTAATTGCGGATATAGTATGAACACAATTATTGAAACAGGTCGCGTGTAATGATACTAAAAAGAAAATTGTAATATATGTTTTATAATTTATTTGAGATCGTACTCTATAAATTTACATTTAACACATAAATTTACATTGCAAACAATTTGTGTCGAGGAAGAATCACAAAGTTGAAAAACATTAAATAACTTTGCCCAAAGGTACGCGTATAAAATGATACAAATTTGTTTGCCTTTTCCTCTATAAATGGGAAAGTTACGTTAGAGAGGAGCCGGAAACTCGAGATCAATATACGACGAAGACGACTGTTATGTGCGGCGTGGAGAGTCCGATCGTATCGTTGACCGGATGACGTTTCGTTGAGAGCTCCTTTTAGTAGGGGCATCACGCGAGAGAGGCATGGAGCATATAGGTGCCGGAAGCTTTCGATGGGGAAGCTGTTAAGACGTAATAAGGATAGAGCGGCCACCGGGGATTACGTTTCCCGTAAACCGAGAATATACTTTTTTAATACTTGATTCTCCGCACCAAATCGATAGATTCTGGGTGTAAACTGGAATCGCGAGTATATCGATCCCCCTCGGGCAACGATTTTACTCTGGACGATTTGCAGTGTTTCGGATTTTATTATATCAAACTTGTTTAACGGTCAATTGAACGAAAAATGCGATTATGAACAATCCGACAGTTCTTTTTGTGAAATTTTGTAACAGAGAAGTCAGCACAAAGAGCAGAATTTATTGAATATTTTTCATATAATGTAAATCTGTAATTACATCAACAGCGAAATCGTACCTTCTCTATTAACGAAGAGACAAAGCGTATCCTATTATTATCATGAGCAAACCGCGGCGAATATGTTGCGGAGATCCAAGAGACTCGAGAGAGTCTCAATTATCAAGTAAATACACACAGTAGAGTAGCCACCACTAGTCTTGGACTACTTTATTATTTCTACTTTATGCCAGGCATTTCCACTTTAGGGCTAGTAGTAACTGAGAGTTATAACATGGCAAGAAACAGTAATAATGGAGACAGTAGTTAGCGAACGACGTCGTAACGATGAGATGGCATACGCGGTGCGCAAATCACGGGACGAGTGTTCGCGGCATCTTAAACAGATATCTCGCGTCCCATCCGCGTAATTATTCGGTGGACTTTATCTCGTGCGAAGAGGGAAAACTGCATAGTAGCTGCGGCTTCCAGAAACGGCGTCCAGGCAGGATATACTGGCCAACTCGGCGTGAAATTTCCCGGCAAAAAATAAATATTCAGCGCTGCGCGACAATGTTACGAGTAGCGAAACTTTTCACGCTCGAACTCGCCTCGCCTCGTCACGTCCCTATAGAAAAACGATTCGCAAGCGTGCTGCTACTGTACCCACCTGAACGACACAGTCGCTGGTGCAAAGTGTCGTATGTGCGTCGTGAAACTTTGAGAAACACGGCCCGTTGGTGATAGTACCGTTTGTTGAACACGGTTTCGGAAATTACGTGGAATGTCCTGGGATACGCGGATAGGGAACACTTGACGATAATTATATACTACAAATCTATATACGGAATATATTTTTGTGGCCAAGTTTAATAACAAGCTTTATCTTCTGCGACAAATATGTGATAATCAGTTATTTACTAATAGTACACTATTAAATTAACTTTGAAGTCTTCAATTTTAAGTTAACACTTTGCTGTGCAAGTATGTTCCTCTCCTCGATTAATCTTACATGCATGGATTTATTAATAATTGCTTTCGATATGAGATAGATTATGGTAGCGTTGTTCTGCGGCGTTCCTCGACGCTTCGCTTTAAAGCGATTATAATTCATAAACACGATCCGGCGGACCGTCCTCTATTTAGACTCTAGCACCATATTCGGGATCCAAATTTAACACTAATGCATCACTCCCCCTCGTATAATCCGCACGAATATAAATTTACCCCCGGGAAAGCGCATAGGGAGTGTGCTCCATGCAGGGCGTGCACATGAAGACTTAGGGCAACTTGTCTTATGGGCTGGACAGATCAACATCATTTTTGCATTTAAAGTAAATTGCAGATATATTTATCTTGTCTTATCTTATTTTATCTTAATTTATCTGTATAATGCCCCAGCAAGGCCTAATAATGCCCCAAAAATATCTAGTAATGCCCAGTAACGCCGCAAATCTGTACACCACAATGCCCTCAGCGGTTTCGCCCTCGGAAATTTGTGGTTGCTTTTTACGATAAAGGTGTGATATAAAAATTTCATATAAAAATTTTCTGCTACGTAATATTATATTTTTTTAAAAGCTTCCTACTTATACATATTTGTATAAGTTAAACGTTTAATATTTGAAATAAAAATTTGAACACGACCGTATTAAAAAGATGGGAGTGCGTTATATGTATGCACCTTCAATAAAGTGGCCAATTTGGCGCACAGCTTTAGACGTCAATCTCATCAAGGTCGATTGTGCGTTTAATCAAAACAACGATAACTTACAGTGGCAATAGCAGATTTACGCGTATGTGCCTCCGAATAGCCTACGCTTTATCAAATGTGACTATACGGCTAAGCGTACGAAATAACTTTAGCAAACGTTGCGACTATATCGTTCTACGGCTATGAAACATCGGTTAATTATGCCTGTTATCTGCACGCCACTTCTATGAATAATTTCCTGCAGCGATGAACTTTGACACATCTACGTGTAATTAATCAGATTGCGCATGATCGCGTACCGAGTTAGTGAACTATTAAAGCGCCGGCGTAAATTTTTCGCAAAAAAATATAAACTGCACACGGCCGGAATGCATCTAGAATTCTAAATAAAAAATGTGCTTCATCGAAATTACGTTTACCGTTTAATTGCTCTCTGCTTCATGATTCATAGTTTTTACTTTTAGATAACTACGTGTACGCACATGTGTTACTTGTCAATTTTTTGTTTATTTCGAGAGCAAAAAATAAAAAATAAAATAATTTAACCAAATGTTTAAAAAGCATAATACTCAGTATAAAATGTGGAATTTTATTTAAATGCTTGTTGACAATTAATTACAATCGGTGCTAGACACAATTTTTTTTGGTAATTTATACTTTGAATAATTTTATTGTAAGGTTATAACAAAAAATTCGATATATGTATAACCATTTAACAATTAGGTATACTGAAACAATATTAATCGTATTTTTCATTCCACATTTTAAAGCGGGGAACGTTGTCAAATCGGTCATATACATTTATCGTTTGGAAAAAGTTATATTGGTACAAGTAAAACAAATATTACTACATTCAACTGTTAAAAATTCAACATCAATGATATAACAAGGAAAAAGAATTTTTGTTTTCGTGCTTCCATCTCTAAAATTTCTGAATTTTATCGATACTAAAGGACGAAATTAGTTCCCTACGGGGGAGAGATGTAAAGAATGTTAGTTATTTATATTAAATATATCAAATTCTTGCGAATTTATTCGAATTTATCATCAAATTCATTTGTCATGTGTATCGATGCGATGTGTGAGTCTTTGCTTTGATGAGTGAGAGAAAGAGAGAGAGAAAACAAATAATGTACATTATTTTATAAAAATCATATTGCGAAAAGGGACTATTGAATGACGCAAATGGATGTCTGAAAATATCCTACGTATTTTCTGCTGCGTGTATGCTAAAGGGAAAATGCTTATTTCATGCTCCGTGAGAAGATAGTCGGGAAGGGATCGAACGTGATAAATTGTCTCGCGGGAAAGATAACTAAACACAATATTCGAAACACGTACAAGATATCTTCGTATCGGCGGAAGACGTGATAAATGACGATGCAATCATTACCTGCGTTTCTACCGGGACGTGACGGCACGCGAGTGACACGACTTTGATGAATCATGCACAGTGAGCTATCCGAAAGCTCACGCATCATTAAAGGCATCGGCAAATGGTCGTTTCGAGTAAATTACACGGGCGAGACAAATACAGCAGTGCATGGCATAAAATATATCTTGCAAATCCCCAGAAGTTTCGACGAGCGGTCTCTAATTGAATCGGCTTCAAAATCACTGATGTGTGCGACAATCTGGGAAAATTCGAAAAATATCGAGTCTTCAATTCGCTACGACAATTTGATCCAATTTATTTAGCTGAGCGCAAATATTGGTGCAGTCCTTCCATCCACGACCCTAATTGCGGATCTTGATGACCATTCGCGACCAATTATTGGCACAAAAGGGAGAGGAACGATTCGCTAACAGACAAATCGACGAAAAAAGAATATCAGAAATTGTCCGTGTTCCTCGATTAAGGGGAAAGAAGGGAAAAGGGGAATCAAGTAGCACGTGAGTCGTCATCAATCAAGGGGATATTAAAGGGGGCCTCGTCGCGCGAAATCGAGTCGTAAAACGTTAATTATGAAACGTGAGCTGATTATTGCGGCAAATATTGATTGAAATTTAACTGGGTCGCTATAATGAAATTGGTTGGAAACGCGTCTGCGATGCTCAAATCGACATTTACCCGTCAAGTGAACATTATTGATCCTCTAAAACATTGCTTCGTAGCGAACGCCCGTTTACGTAAACGTACACGCCGGATGTTAGTAAAACGGGATTCAACGATTCGTGGTCTACAAGAAACTTAGCCGTTGATTTTATCCCGCGTTACTTTCACCGAGAACGGGGATAGCTGAATACAAGTCTCATTTAATTTAATACGCGGTCGACTAAAGCACTTGTCAGATTATTTACGAACCGCGAGGATTCAGAAAAAGGAACTTGGAGAGCAAGCCACAGGGAAGGAGGGAACGAAAGACTCGTAAATATGAATAATGTATTTGCTTTACGGGAGGGAGAGCTCCGAACTGCGCGACCCGCGCAAAGAAATAGTCTCCACCGCAATTATAGTCCGCCGAGAGAAACTTCTTGCGAAATTATCGACTTTGATTATCAAGAGCCCAGATTTCCTACGACAACGTAATAATCAGTAAAGAAGAGGTCAGAGATACTTTATTTCCCTTCTTTTGCGTCCATTTTTGTTTTTAATAAGAGCGCATATAAGCAAAAAATGGACTAAAACAAGATGTCTAGTAAACTTATGCTTACGCTTTTTATTTTGTTTTTTTTGTGATATATAAATTAAATAAAAACGGTTGCGGATGTACATTCCATTTTGCGAAAAAATATGAATTTAGTGCGGTTTTCTGTAGAGAAAAGAGGGCGGAGAGGGAAAAAAAGCTTCATTTTAAATGAAAGAAAATTTATCTTCAGGCGACTTATTGTAGATGATTTTTTTTTCGATTTTATGCTACTTACTGGTTTTTTTAAAGGATGGTAAATAATGGGAGAACAATCAAGTTAGCACTGTGATCAGAAAATTTATCGCCGCGCTTCGCGGATCGATAAAAAGTTGCAGTTGGCATGCGGAAATACGAACCGAGAGAGTTGTCGATGGCGAAATATTTATTCCCTCCCTCATTTCCGTTTGGAATATTGAAAAACAAACTCACCACCGCTAGGGCGGTGAGCGCCATTCGCGGTGTTATTGGCTTTCGAGCTTCAAAGTGGAAGAATCTTGATTATGTGCCCTGCGACGGAAGTTACCCCGCAGTTTACTCGTATTTGAACGATGGCAGGCGTAACAAGCGATAGAAGGATGAAACGAGGGCGCAGAGAAAATTTCAAGATATACGAAACAAACGTACCATTATTCCTCTAACATTTATTGACAAGGAGTCGTTGGTTAATTATATTTAGTAGAATTTTATCTTTTTTCTGCACACAAAGATTAATTAAGATTTACATTACAATGCAAACTACGAGTCTTACGTTGTAAAAATATCATACGAGTAGTTTACGAAATTTTGAGTGCGATGCACGAGCGGGGTAGTAACAGATTTCAAAATCTTTTTTGCTCGGAATTCGTATTCGCAAATAACAATTTTTCCGCGCTATTACGACGCGCACTGAAAAATTTTCCGTTTTTTGCTCCAACCTTACTGTTTATTCTATCGCTAGTAAAGTACAGTTACCGACGGGTATATTGTATTAACAATAACATGATACTCCCGCTTTTAAAATGTACATACGGTTGTCATAGTCGAGTTTTCCACGTAGTATTTCTATTCACATGCGCGCCACCGGCGAAAAAACACAGTCTGTTCGAAATACAAATGGCTTAAAGCACACCATTCTCTCGATGTCTAAAAATGGCACGATATTAATCTTTCGTGTATTAGTATTACCAGAGTTTCGGAAAAGATAACACATAAATGAATCAGATAGGAATAAAACATTTTTTTTGCAGCGAAGCACAGTTTTACTGTGTATAGCAAAGAAATCATGGGATTTTAATTCCGCGATTCATTGATCTTCCAACTGTTTTCTCTTTCGTGATCTCTCTTTATTTTTCGTAAGATCTATTTACGATATCATCGACGTGATCGTATGTGCCATTCGAAGGAACAGGTCGCATCCGAAACGAGCTACCGTCTTTCTTCATTTCCTGATGCAAGATCGAAGAACACGATTCAATCTGAAGGGACACTTCTCCCTCGTTCTTTCACATTCTCGTTTACTTTACAATAAGAATGTGCAAACGCGCTGAAATGCGGCCACAAAAGAAAACGAGTGGGGATAGAGAGAAGACAACGAGAAGAAAGAGCAGACTTTCTTGTGACATTTATGGATCTATCCTCCCTGTACCGTCCAGTTTGCGCGCGCGCTCGCGCTCTCTCTCTCTCTCTCGGTGCAGTTCGGATTTTTCTTTGCTAAAAAATTTGCCTCCGACATAGTTAGGAGGAGATGAAGTCCCTGTTGACACTCGGTACTCGTATAGGGTATTCTCCGAGCGGAGAAAAAGAAAGGCTCTCCTGCGGCATTTATTGGACCCACGGTGCAGCGCGGGCAACTCTGATCAAAGCCCTTCCGGTAAAAATTTCTCCCTGCCGTTAGTTAGCTGGGAAGATCAGTAACGAGACCTCTCGATAACAATCTTTCATCATCCGGGCATCGATCTTCCTCCGAAACGAGCGGGCGGCAGATATCTGGTGAAAAATTAGCAGATCATTTGGAAAATGCAGTCGACGAATAAAGCGGCCTTTTTCTCACTGCGTTAACTAGCCTGGTTTTCAGCCGACTTTTGCATTTCCACGTTACACACAGTTCCACGGTATTGCGCCATTAATTTGTAGTGATGCTCGTCGGCATATGAAACGCTAGCCGAGATAGCTACCCGAGTCGAAATTTTGATACTACTTTAACACTTTTAAGGCTAATTTACAACTACTTAGCTGATCTATACACCTACATAGACCAGCAATAACCTACTTTGATGACATTATATTTTTTACTTCTCCCTTGAATCTTTAATTCTAAAAATTCACTTTAGCTCCTACTTAAAAGGACCTACTTTAATGCTAAATAGACAAAAGTAGAAATTTCCGACACTATCAGTTTTAAAGTAGGGGGAGTAATTTGAACTTAAATAAAGGAGTAAATTTTGAACTTGCAATTCGACCTCTTTTACTGTCTTAGGTCCTAACTATATAATAGAATTAAAGGTTCAACATAGGGCTAAAATTTCGACTCGGGAAGCGTTTCTCAATTTTCAGAATGAAAGGGCGTTATTTCGAATAAAAATTCAATCGATCGATGATATTATGTATACAATGAAAAACTTAGCCACGTTTCCCGGGGAAAATGTCACTTTATTTCCATCGTACACAGATCACGTAATCTTTATCGAGGTATTTTTATTTCATATTATATGCAGAAATACCAACAAGAGTGCAAAGTATTATGAAACAGAAACGGCGTGATCATAACTCACCCGTTCTTTCGCGGTTTGTACAATTTACGGACGAAATAAGTACCCACGATAAATCGACGACTGCACGTATGACAAATAACGTCGCACTGTTTACCTAACATTAATCTCGGTAAATAGGTAAGACGTAAATCAAAACGTATACAGCATGGTAGATAAAATATAGTTCACGGGTTTATTTATTTTTCAATAGTGCATGTTTTTTTAATTATCATTGCGCCGTGATTACCATCGCATCTTATCTACTTGCAAAGGATCCTAAAGTCATCTTTTTTACTGACACATTCGCACATAGTTTTTACGCTTGCAAAATCTGTTTAATTTGGCTTGAATGCACAGAATAATACTAGGATAAGTTTCATCATTTTTCTTTTGTATTTGGTTTGTTACGTGATTTTGTTGAGGGATCTTTACTTTAAATTTACACGATGTGAGGAGAAAACAAAGCGCAAAGATACACGGAGAAACCGATATGGTTACCACATGTCTAATTAGGGTTGGCACAACTCCAATAGATAGTAATATTTGGGACAGCTATATCTGTGGTTGTTATACCCACATTGGTATGATAAGTAGTGGAGACAACTATATACGTTTTGTGCAGCAAACTTAGCGAAAGTCGCAACACAAAACAATGCAGATGCCTCTACTATTTATACGGTAAAATTTGAATTTACTTATTTTTCCCTTAGCCAGTCTTTGCATGTAGATTTGACGAATCGCAAAGCAAGAAAATACGTATTATTTCTCCCGCATTATTACAAGAAATACAATAGTGTTATAATTAGCTTACTTCTACTCTAGGTAAAATTTTTACGCAATTAATGTAAACTCGAAGGATAGCGGAACGTTACAACTGGGTCAAAAGGTCACTGCGCATTATCCGATACTCTCATTAAGTATTACCAAGTGTCAGTGCGTGTTAGTTAACATATCACCTGAATATATAGAAGCTTTCACCTTTCTTTAACAAATTTATTTCCGGAGTTGTCGAATCACTGCATGTTTTTCACTTACTGCGGTAATTTGAACAAAGTGAGAATTGAACAATTAAAGACGCGAAATGACATAAGATAATCCCGTAGTGTCCGATTTTTTCGCAAATTTTTTAACCCCTTGGATGTAAATCGCGGCGAATAAAGGAGCGTGTATACATATAGAGCGTGTCGTGTCAATGGCCGGCTTGATCTACTGCTGTTTCACCCTCTGCGCCACTCTCCTTCGCCACCCCAGCCTCTTCGCTGCAAGAGAGTGCGAGCGAATGGAAATTAGCGTCTCGACGAGGATGCACCGGTAATTAGAAAGCTTCTATCCCTACTGCATCCTCTCTTGCATCCCCCTCGTCGCCGCATCTACTTCGCGTCCCTCCCGTTTTCCGATCGACACTTCCTCCATTATAGCCGCGACTATGTCATAATGCGGAATAACCGAGATCCGTTACAACGCTTAGGAAAATGACGATCCAATGAGTGGCACGTCAGCGTAGAATTAAGGAGAATTAAGTTGCCGATGTGGCAAAGAAGTGTAGGAAGTCATAACGAAGTAAAGCTGCCGTTCTGCATATTTAATTCTGTGCGAAGGAGAAGTAAAAAATGAGTATTAAAATTAATTTTAAATCATCTCGTTGATCTTGTTTCGGTAGTTTCCAGTCTACTCAAAATATTTCGTAAAGTCTTGAAACCTCTAACAGATATTCAACCAGTAGAGGAGTATTACTTAAAGTCACCAGTGATGAATAAAAATGAAATAAAACTTCTTGTTGATCGCTTTGCGAACATCTATGCACGAGTTCGGTTACTCGATAAGGATCTGAGACTTGGTTCGAAACGTCGTACCAAATGTAACATTTAATTAATTATATTACCAGTTAGATCAACAAGAAGTTTTATTTCAATTTAATAGATATATTAATTACAGTTAAAACGACGCATCGCGACGTTTCGAAGCTTCAAAGCTACCTGCTGCATATTTTACATATCTTGTTATTCACATTCATCTCTTATAACCTTACATTTTGCTTCACGCTTCGGCATTGGAGTTGTTAAATATATATCTTCCAGTAAATGCGCTTTTCAAGTGCCATTAAGCGAGAGAGAGCCTTGTATCCAGGTTAACTCGTTTAGCGTAGATTCTTTTGCACCTTCGCAATCTATCGATAAAGTTAATCTTAACGCGATTAAAACACAAGTGACATGAATCAACGGGGAAGAAAAATATTGAAAACGATACGTAACACCGATGTCTCGCAAAGTGCAATGCAACGGGATTAAATGCTTGAGGGAAATTTGCAATTCGCTCTTCGCGCGCGCGGCCATTTTCTCGCGTGTGCGTTCCGTATATGCACGAGAAACGCAACGGCCGGGAATATTGATAATCGCAATGGGAGAAGATCGGGCTTTGCGAAGTGGAGCACCAGCGTCGTCACAAAACTCGGAATATCTCATCTCTATCGCGAGGATACACATGGCGAGATCCAATACGTCGTCTGTGTAATCTCAAACATTCGGAACGGTACGAGGCGCTCAATGGCATAATAGCGTCGTACGGAGAGTTATGTCGTGAATCGACAATTGCATGCACCGATAAGACAAACTGTCGGTGCAGTATTGACGAGCGACCCGCTTAAGTTGAGTCCGTTAACCCGTCTTTCGTGTACAACGAGTACACTTATTACCACGCGCTAATCGCAATGCTCTCCTTTACACTCTTAAGCGTGCACCGCCAAAAATTGGAGGTACACGTTAAAATAAAAGTATAC
>NW_011967240.1:2132811-2147411 GCF_000949405.1 Vollenhovia emeryi | reverse complement strand
ACAATTATGAGGTACATAAAGAAAATAGGAGGGAAGATAGTACCTCGAAATTAGGAGTCTTATTTTGAGGAGAAACATGTCACAGAAATGTGTCTTGTTGATACATTGATAGATGCCCACAATAGAGACATAAAACGGAAGATTGATCCACATTATGTAATTTGCGAATGTACTCTGTACATTTAATTCTTGACACTGGCCACGAAAAATACCTCGAACATCTATGTTACAAAACGCGTCCATAATGTATGTAATATGCACTTCGTGTCTTTAACCGACGCGATCACGCAAGCGTGGCACGACGAAGGAAGATAATAACAAAAGCTATCTCTCGTTGGTATGGAGACAGGCATTTGGAGGTACCTCGTGCTGCTTTAGGAGAAACGTACGTTTTATTTAAGATAAAAATATTTCTTTCTCTATAATAAATGTGATTGGCGCTATATCGATCCTATTTTATGATACATTCAAGTGTAATGCGGGTGTGTTTCCCAATTCTCCGCAACGCGCCAATTGTCTCAGAATTTGACAGAAGATGCCATTCCATTGTCGTTATTTCGTCTAAAATTTCCCATTTGCTGTTCTAATGAAAGTCGACGCGTGTTTCGCGAATACTCGCGTATCTCGCTCGGCTCGTAGAGTTCGCATCGGTGCAATCGTTCGCAAATCGCTCGGTCGAGCGCGTTTATGCCGCGCGGCACCGGTTCGACACGTTCGAGGAGAAGTTGCGCGATTCTACTTCTCGCGGAATTTCGTATGCAGCCCCGGAAGGAATTTACCTCTGACAGTCGGCATCCGGCGGTCGAGCGAAAGTTGATCGATGCAATTCTTCGCGCCTGCGAATGAAATAAGACTGCAGGACCCCGCGGGGCACCCCGCGCAATATCTCGCCTGTCGATACCCATCCGAGGTGCGCACGGAGAACGCATCGGGCCGAGTGATGCAAATACCGTCTGATTTAACAGCGCGCACTGCGCGCTGCAACTTCCTGATCAAATTTCCCGTAGCACGCGATCAAGCCCCGCGGCTGCGGAAGCTTCCCCATCCGTTTTAGCCGCAGAGAGGAAGAAAATGATATATTATCGCCGTCACTATCAACGACAGTAAAGACGTATTGTTGATTTCGGATGTTGCGGAAAACAAATTCCTCTCGCGCACATATTTTAAATCCTTCAACGCATTACTGTAAAATGAAATATCGAGATGAAGGAAATAGATCTCCGAAGCGAGAGATAATTTTTTTCTTTCTCTTTCTTCCTTTTTATATCGCCATGATGGCACTGGAAAACATTAACAGCGAGAACTTTGCGAATAATTTTGTATATTTGCCGGACAGTACAGTTGGATCGAAGCAAGGACGGCAAATCGTAATGGAAAAAATAGGACGATGTTGAAATTCAACGGCGTATCGTTTATAAACCGCTCGCCGTTTCGTTTGTTACGTGAAAGAACTCATTAAAAAGTGCATAAAGTGCTCGCATTACTTTGTACACAACGCGCATGTCGTTGCAACTAAAACATTGTGAGTGGCACATTGTAGAAAAGAGGAGCAACGCCGCCGTTGTGCGAATGTAATTTCTTTTGCCGGTGAAAATTTTTGAGAAAGCGCCCTCAAAAATTTGCGCCGTTTAACAATAATCCGCCGCAGGAGTATTTTTACAGTAGAATACAATAATAGAAATTTTTTCAATTAACCGTATTATTTTTAGAAATTTTCTTTTAACCGTGATAATGAAAGATATTAACAGAGTATTAAAAAATATTGACGTCATAGAATTTAATTTTATACCTGCATGTAAATAATATTATGCTGGAATAAGATACAATTTGTTTGTGAATTTTAATATATGAAATAATTATATATTTTTCTCGATATTTTACCGTGAAAAACATTGTTGAAGAAATTTGATGATTACCTAAAATATGCTAATTGCCCCAATTAAGAAAATATTATTTTCTGATAAATTCAGAAATAATAAATACAGCATTTCAATTACGCAATATTAAAATAATCAATAAATACATTTGGGGCGGCACCACAATCAACGAAAATTAATGCACATTATTGAAAAAAAAATTGGCTAGAATACGCCATCGCCGTTTGTAAAAAGTTGACGAAACCTCCACGTCGAAAAGAAAATATATCTCGATCGAATCGCGCGCTATCGGGCGTGCTGAAGCAAAACACGCGATTCAAATCGGCATTAATCGCACGGAAACAATAATGGCCCCAGTTTTTTATTGGACGATCGAATGTTCATTAACGTATCAGCCATCAATCGGAGAACCGCGTTCGGCAACATCTGGCTTCCACCCTCCCTTCCTCCTTCCTTCCTTCTCTACTCGTACCATCCTGATCTCGTTTGTTCGCGATTATTCGGGCAACAAATGGGTATAATAATATTAATGGGCGCCGGTGTATGGCATCACTGGCGTTAATTTCGATGCTGATAACCGTAAAACAGTTCCGCGCGTAATAATGGCTATAATTCCGCTAAATCACTTATTATAATGTACTTTCGACACGCGTTCGACATGACGCGAAAAATTTACAGCCAATTTTCACTACTGATTTATTATCCTCTCTCATCTCGGTTTATCAACTAATTTGCTGATATACGTAGCTGCATGTCCGCGTGTGACGGACTTAAGCGAAAGTGTCGCTATATTTGCAACTACTATTTTAATTCATCAACGATTTTGAATACACTGACAAATTTGAGACATCGTATAACAATGTTTAATATTTATATCCAAACTCTACATATTTTCACGACTTTGTATTTAATGAGACTCTCAATATATTTGACAATATATTTCGTATTATAATTTTTAACTAATATTAAAATTGCGTAGCTTTAACTAGTTGCGCAAGCTCTGTGGAAAAAAAAAGACAGCAACCCATTTTGGGACCCACAATTAGTAATCGAATTATTTGGACTGTTCGTAACACTCTAATCTTTTACGAATTTTATCCCGCGTAACTAAACATCGCAATTAACTATTCTATATATATCCAAGATTTTTAAGTAATACTAATCAAATCTCTCAATTAGTTCTGTCGATATTCAGTAACGCAAAGATAATTTTCACTTAAGAGGCACTAACCGACATGTTAAGTTGCTTAACTACAAAAAAACGGTCAGAATTTTTCCCAGAGTAGAGTTACGAACAATCCAAATAATTCGATTACTAATTATGGGCCTCAAAATAGGTTGCTAACTGTCCTTTTTTTCCCCAGAGAAGTAAAGTGTCTTGTCTTTCATTGACAAAAAGTTCGAAACTGCATATAACGATGTCAGTAAAAATTATCAAAATTAGGTAGCAAATTGGAAGTGCAGTCCGTTAACGATGTCATTAGTCTATTTGAATCTATTAAATTGTCCTTCGCCACGTCGTCCGCCGGGGAGTTGCAGCGGGTGCACCGCGGGGATAGCCGGGCGCATGCAAGAAGAAATCACGCGGGCGGTAAATTATGAAAAGCGTCACGAAGTTGCGGAGAGGACATATTTCCCGGTGTTCTGTAATTTCTTCGTACTTAATTAATCAGGCCGCGGGAGTGCTGGCGACGACGAGGGGTGCGCTCTAAATTAAATAACGGCGCCCGTATTTACGCTCTACTTTCATCAAGCTTCGTGCTCCGCTTCGGCTTGAGATATTAAAATTGCAGGATTATGCGCGTCATATCTAATATATTCACCCGGCCCCTTAGCCTCGACCTTCGAGTTTGATCGACGAAAGAAATTAACTGCACCGAATATAGAAATTGTCGCTCTGCATTTGCGACTCGTTAATTACCTCTTGCATTTTATTCGACGTATTATTTTATTGACAGTTTTTATTTTGGCGTAGCGGACGCGTAGTGAAGTCCGAAAATATTGTACAATAGTATACATTTGTTACGCGAAAAATGAAACACTTATTTACGTATACTGAGAAAAATTTCCATTGGATAAACCAATTAAATTGTGTTTTCGATGGATATTTTTTCCGATTACGTTTTCCGAATAGATTATGGATACATCCGATAAAATTCATCCGATGAGATGCAGTTACGATGAAATTTGATTGGAAAACCAATCATATTTTTCATCGGATATATCCGTTTGTTATTATGTAATATAATGTAATAGGATGTGAAGAAAGATTGCACTAAATTAGACGTGTGCTAACCGACTAAAAAATACGATCAGATAATGCCGACTTCTCACCACGAAACACAGTGACTCACTTGCGATAAAATAAACGAGCCACATTGGGAATGCGCAGACTATTTCGAATTTTTAGCATATGGGTTTTATATCACGTTATCGAATAAAGAGCAAAAGTATTTCGTATGGAAATCCGAAAATGTAAATAGCTCGTAGCTCGTGTCAACGTGTCCAAAAAGGAGCTCGGGCAACTTTCGCAAAAGCCGTAATTGAATCCCCGGCTAGAAAACCCGAGCGTGATAAAAGCTGAGAGCGACGAAAAAAGAGCTCGCGCGGGGCATGAAGAAGTCGAAGGACCCGAGTACACGTATATTCACTTGTGTGCGAGCGTTGTAAATTTTTATATTAAAAGATACAACTCTCTTTTCTCCGTGTCTGGTGCTTTCAGCTGCGTGACACACGCGTGCGTGACAGGGAGTGTGTCAGCGCGCCCCGCGCCGTCGGTTTCCCCTGTCAAGGGGACGGAAACGAAGAGGCCTCGTCAGCGGCGTGTCTCCGCTTTAATATTAATTGTCCCGGCCGTTAATTAATAGTCCCTTCATTAATGCAATTTATAACCCCCCGTCCTTGGCGCGCAACGAGAGCCGTGTGTAGCCGTTGCATCTCTTTGCTCTTTTCCTAACCACGGCTATTTTTCACTCTTACTCTATGCACTCGGCAAAACACGTGAAACGATAGTATCGTCTTGTAGTTTGCCACATAATGACGCGTTATCGTCAATTTCTCCGACGAGCATATCGTTAGAGTTAATTTTTTTAAACACGAAGAATAATAAATAATTTTCAGTTGCAATTGATTAAAAAAGAAGAAAAATGTTTCGTTGAATTGCTCTTCAAAAGATATAAAAACGCACCATAAAATGTTGTTTTTTAACTAAAAGGTTGATATTTGAACAAACTTTCAAGTGAAAGCAGAAAATTTTTCAGTAAAACTACTGAATTTTTTCAAAACTTTCGAAATTACAGGATTGACTGAATTCCAGTATTTGGAAAATCATTCTTTCCCGTCAGGAATATTGTCTTAATTGCCAAATGCGTCTATTGTTAAACATCCTGTATTATGAATGTATGCCATTATTCACTCTAGAAATCCGAGATTGATAAAATCCTGACTCATCATTGTTTGTATCCACGGTAAAATTGTATCGATCTCTCATTCACCTTCAACTATCCATTACCGAGTTGAGCTAAATAAGCTGGACGAATCCATTTCTAACACTGTTTTTGAACTGCATCGTGGCGCGGCGTCAACGTCGAAATATCGAGTTATTTTCTCGCCAGGCGAAACCGATCGACTTTACGCGCCAGCGCGCTTGCTCGGCATTCTGCGAGGATCCTGGCAGGATAGATGGTGTTTTCTTTGCGTTTCCTACAATATCGGACTAACAGAGAAGGCAAGAGAGCGAGAGAGAGAGAGAGAGAGATCCTCTAACCGTGGTATCAGAGACTCAGGTCATCCGGGTTACTGCCATTCCCGATGAAAGTCACCGATGTGAAAGAGTTAGGAATCAACCGAGGGATGAGCTATATTACAGTATGTCGATAAATATGGTATAACAGTCACCCGGAGAAAGTTACGGGATGGCGAAAGGTAAATTGGAATGCGCCTTAAAATGCCGCATGGCGTAGGCGACATTGGATTTCCTCTAGGAAGGTGCATTAAATTTTATGTGTCGCGATCTTAAACACAGCTGAGCGAAACAACCATTTCTACTGTTTATACGAGGAAAAATGGCGAATGTTATTACGGTATCCTTTTCATCAAAAAGGTTCCATCTTGTGTCTCTTTATCTGTGAAAAATAATTAGGTACATATTACTTTTTAAACTAATTATCTACAGAAAGTTAAATGCGAAAAAGCGAAAAGTACGTATACATATTCTTTTCACCACTTACAATGTTAAGTACAATCTGAGATTTAATTTTTTCTGCAGCGTCTCTCTCCCTTCGCGTGTCTAGGAAGCAATATCTTTCTCCTTGAAAGCAAATTGTCGCATCGCTTTGAAAACTGAGGCTCTGATAAGACAACGTGCAAGTACATCGACGATACTTGAAAAACTTGACGTAACAATGAAAAATTCTCGATTATTGCTTTTATATGTGACGGGAAGATTCTGAAAATCGAACGGAACACTTACGGTTAGGTAACGGGCTTCCATTTCAATGTACTTCCGCCGTATCTGGTCTCTTAAATCATTTCCCTCTCCCGTTGTTTCTTCGTCGCACAGCGTCGTAACTATCATATATATGAAATTACGGCGCGACCGACTTATAGCTTCCATTCGTCGCGGATTTTACGCGCCAGCTACATTCTTGACCCACATAAAATGTGATTCCACCTATCGAGATATTGCTCGCACACATTTACACACTACATATACTGCAAGAATTATTACTTACGATCGTCCATAAAGCATCGATACACGCCCGAGCCCCGTAACCGATTCTCGAAATATAATATTACTTCGCATATTTTTAAATGCACTTTAAATTGCTCTTAAAATTTATCACGCTTTCGTTCCCGCGAAGAAATACCGCGAGATTAAAATAAGCGTTCTTTTTCATAAAAAAAATATATGTGGAAACCGATTTTGTTGGGGGAGAAAAAGAGGAGAAATGCGAATAAACGTCGTGACGCGGGCGTAAAAATTTCCGATATGGCGAATGTTTGATGCCGGGCGAAGTCTCGTTTGCAAATATTTATATTTCGAGACTCGTTTGAAGGGAGAGGCGCGCGGAGGGTGGGAGGGAATTCGCCATGCGTGGTCTGGACATTCTCGATGAAAACAGCGAAACTCTTTCGGCATTTGCGCTATTTCTCCCTTGCTCCCTCCCCCCCCCCCTCCTCTGTCTCCTCTTCCTCTCACCTTTTACAACATTTATGTACAATATTTTTCCGACGGTCCCAAGGTAAACAGCAGCAATTTAAATAATTAATAAATAATTTTGATTTGTAGCGAAAATAACAAGCTACCTCTTAATTAATGTTTACTTTATTATTTCTGTCTGGAAAAACACTCGTTGATTTGTAATCGTTTACGCGATAATTGGAAAGCCCCCGATTAATAACATATGTTAATTTGCTCCTGAATAACTGATTCGTGCACATGGTCAGTAGTAACATTATTACCGGCGTCATTAATAATATTGAGTGCATCTACGCGTTCCACACGTATGCATAACCGGGGCAAATCTTTTTTAACGCAGGCATGCCCGTTACACCGGAAACATACACGCGAAAAACAAGATAGCGCGCGAGTCATTATAGATTGTTCGTCGATATGGAGAGCAGCGATGTTACGGCCGGCGCGCGGAATCACCGGACGGCAATCAGCGAAATCAAATAAACCCGCACACGCGGCACGAAGAAATCAACGTCGAATAATGATCCATCGGTGCGGGGCGGTTTGTGAAACGGTTAAAACCAGTCAATGCGACGCGAGGCTCGCTCAACAAGTATCGCAAATCCCATTTTCCTGACCGCTCGTCCTACTATTTCACGCTTCGCCGATATGTCGTTTCGCTTCCGACTATGTTTAGCACACGATACTTTAACTCGATCAATATCCCTAGTCACAATCTTGCGCGCACTTGTTCTCGTGAAAACAAAAAGGATCGTAAACGCCCGTAGTAATCTCCGATTCGCGACGCTCCATTGACTCATTTATCTGTCCCTTCAGGTACATTCGCGCGAGAGATACACAAAACGTTCGTAATGCCGTTAATCAACGACATCGAGATTTGCAGGTTTATGAATAGCATTCGGATAAAAATGGAAGAGCGGATAGATGAACGTTGGCGAGGCGTCCCGCAAACCGATATGGCGAGTTAAAGATTAATTCCGCTGGATTATTTCTCTCGTTGCAGTTCCTTCTTTTTGCTTCGCCATGGAATTAAACGTTGGTATTTTCCCCGGGGGATAACGTGCGAGAATAAATTCGCGAGACCTTTCGACATTTATGCGGAAATGCTCACTCCTCCGCGAACGAGTCGGTTTAACTCTTCATCCCTGCGCGCCGAAGTTGATATGCAAAGTAGAACGCTCGCGTGCAAAGTGGAACACCACTCGGTGAACTTCTATATCTGATGGCAAGAACGCTCGTGCTGCGAGATAATATCTTTATATGCGGGAATTTCAAGTGAACTATACGCCATGGTGTACGTGAAATGTCTTCTCTCTAATCAAAGGATTTTGTGTCCCTTTAATGTGCGCTCGTCTGCAACGCGTCCCAATAGAATTCGTAATATCGATCGACATAAAAATTGGAGGCAACAAATAAGAATGGTGAAAAGGGAAGTAACGAATTAATAAAGCTCTTTCCATTAACGTTGGAATTTTTTATGAAATCTTGACGAAATTAATTGCACCTTATTATGAGAATCAGTCCCGTCGATAACTTATTAGAAATTCCAGCCGGACATGCTAACTTTCGGTGCATTTTCCACGCCGCTAAACTATTTAATAAACGTTAAAATCTTGTTTTATTAATACAATGGACGTTAAAAAAAACATTGCGTTTCGGAAACATTAATATCGTGCAAGAATTATAAAATACAATTACAGTGACGGGCGCATTAGCGAGAGCGTAGCGCCAGTGTTATGTGCTGCATTGCCATCGCTGAGGAACGTGATAGAACCTTGCCGCTCGTTCATTTTCCAGCCTCGGAAGGATCAATGTCACTTATTAATGAGCGCACTTTATACCCGTCACCCGTGACCAAGTTTTGAAGCACTTTGAAGATCGCGATTTCTCCAACGCTCTCGCGTGAAAAATGCACGACGCTCGGGGAGGAAAAAATATCCTTCGTAAAGCTCGGCAATACCGACTGCATGACTGTAATATCTTGTAGCAGATAACTTCCCACGTCGAAAACTTTCGCGGCGAACTTTTTCCCCGGCTGCGGACTACGCCGCCCGTAACTCCTCCTCCTAGACCGTCTCCCGAAACCGCATCAAAGGACGTTAATTCTCTGTTATTTTCTCAGACTCGTTTCGCTGAGCGAGTCCAAGTTGCGACGCGACTTGCATTGTCACGCTTCGGCGATAACCACGAGGAAGGGATTATTAACGGCTGAGTTGTCGTCTTAATAAGAAAGCGAGTTAAGGCTCGCTATATCCCGCGAGACGGAGCCCGGTGAATTTTTAATAACTAATTTTACGATGTTGCACACGCTTCGGGTGATAACATTAGTTAATATTCAAGCTTGCCAAGCGAGAAAATGAGAATATTGTTTATTAGAGCCGTGATTATAGTCGAGAATCTAAGAGATTTCGCGCAATATTTGCGTCAGTAGTAAAACGAGGTATTGGTCAGCCGCTGCAGGTAAAAGCATACGAATGTAAACATATCACTTGATGAAGTACTTTCTCTATTGTGTTATGTTGTCTTTAGCGTCTAAAATTATGTCTAACAAAAATAGTGTAGATCGGCTTGTCATTAATAAAATTATTATTTAAACAAATATCATATCTTCTAACGACATTACAAACGCTAAAAATGCTAGAATTATTTCAACTTCTGGTCTTGTATAGCCATTTATTAAATTAATAACATTATGTATAACTCATTAAAAAGGATGTGTAAATGGATAATTAAAAATTGTATACGTTGTATACAGACGTCTCTAATGTGATAAGAAATATTTATCACGGCTGTGATTTGTTCAGTTTAACGACGTACTTATTGAAGAGCTTTTATCGAACTTGGTGTATGAAATTGCCGGTCGTATTAGCTAAGAGCATTAGCGGCTATCTGAAAGCGCTGTGTCTAAACCACGTCATGCAAGCGAGAACAGCAGCCATTTCGCCATTTCTCTTGAGGATGCTTCTACCGGGCATATTGTCCGGCCACGACAATCAAGCTTCGATTTCCGACCCCGGTCGCCATTTCGTACGACATTTCGCTCTTAAACGCCGCTTTCGGGGCGAAATGGACTTTTCCCGGCCCGTTGCTTCCGCGACAAATCGCGCGGCGATCCCTGCTCCGTATCGACTATGCGAACCGGCCAATTGCAAGGAAAATACGACAAGACGGCGAGAATTCTACGGAATGACGCTTTATTTGGCGCGAACGAAACAGGGGTGCAATTTTTGTTGCCACATTCGCGGGTGATTCGATAAAAACTACACCGGCAGCTTCAATTATTCAGATTTAGTAGATTACGAGATTCGAAGCGAGAGCGACGTTGATGCGGCGTAGCTACACTGACTGAAAAAAAAAGGTTGCAGTTACCACAATCTCACAATAATTTATAGTCATTTTAGGAGCCAACCACATTTTTATTATTCTTCCAATTACGTAAGTTACGGTTGACCTAACAATGTATTATACAATAGTTCTCATAGACACAATATTGGTCCATGCAACTTATGATATGCTTGTCATAATGCACCAAAACGAGCTTTTAATTTGGTAAGGTGTACTATAAATATTGCAATAACAACCACAAGTAAAATTTCGAATAACTATATGTAATAGTAATAACCGTACGTAATCGTATTTATATTGGAAGTAGTATTCCCCGTTTTTTACTATATATACACATTGCGTTCACTGTGATTATTGGTTACGTCACTTTGCACTCATAAAGAAACAGTACAAGAAAGCATCTTTCAAAGCAAAGATAAGTAATCTTATACGAATGTATGAACTTATCCGTATTTATAACACCCTATGCGGTTTTCTTGTTACAAGAAAGTCTTATACCGCGCGTCCCTCTAGTGGACATTCCGAACCACTTCACTTTTGTTTGCCATGTGATTAGTAAGGTGGGTGATAGAAATGTAGTTAAATTTACTATTGTTGTGATTGTATTTACTATATGAAATGAATTAACTAATTTACTATTCGTTACCTGGTTATTTTAACAGAATAATAGTTAGAAGCTTATATTTTATACAGTTGTTAAATAGTTGGCATCACTGTCGATATGGTTGCTATTACTAATATTACAGTACTGACTATAAAAATGATATTCCTGACTATAATTATTTTACTATGCAATCATAGTTTCAAATACTACATATTTTTCTATCAGCGTATAAGCTTTGCATTTCTAAATATTCTGATGCACTTTGATAAATCGCACACATATATTTTTATAAAAATGGTATAATCCAACATTATGCGTAACAAAGAATGAATTTTTTTTAAGAGTTCGTTATCCTGCGCGACTATGGTATAAAGAACACTTGATTCATCATGCAGAACTAATGCGGAATCACTGCCGCGCTGAGACAGCTTCAAAAGTTATCGTTGTAATGTAAATAGGGAAAGAAAGTTTTGCGGTCGGTCAGCAAAAAACAGTATATTGCTTTGCTCCCACGCGCGCCTCCCCATGAACCTTTTTTGTATTTTTACATTTATATCCGAATAACGTTTCTCTTTCGCGAGGGACGCGAGAAAACGTTGGATTCTTTATTTTGTCGAGAACGACTATTTTCCAAGCGTACTTTTCGTGGGAATAAAAATTGCGGATTTCACAAAGCTGGAAGAGGGAAATGCATCGCTGAATACAGAATGCGAGGGGAAAAAAAAATGATACGCGTAGCTGGGCGTGTGTGTATGTCGTTTCAATAGCGAATGCATTTCGAAATTTCGGCTGGTTGCGTAAAATCATGTACAGCACAGATAACCTTCTAATAGTTATTTATGCTCATTTTCACGCGGAGTGCCGCTACATTAAATATTTGTCGCGACATTACTTATTAACGTTAATAAGCATTGCATTCGCAGCGCGCACAACGCATGCACGTTGCATCCGAGCGCAAATAACGCACAGCTGGCTGGTACGATTTCTTATTAAAACGCATGAAATATATTTGCACGAGAAAGAGTTTGTTGGTGAAATACCGCGTGTCAATATTTATGCCAATAAAATATCCAATCGTCGGTACACTGTGTTACATATTAAACAGATGTACATATATTTGGGCGTCCTCGATTTCCTCCGCGTTGATCTAGATTGTTTTTTATGCTCCCGTTTCGGTGCTTTCTTTAAAATAATCCCGATTATTTCACACGCGGAAGCTCGCGAATGACGAGGCATCGGCCAAACGGAACAAACCGACGACGGACAATCGGCGAAACTTCCGGACGCCATTGTGCCGCAAGACAATCGACACTCCCGGAGTCTCTTTAGAAAGCATTGGCACAGCTCGATAGAATTCTTCCTCGAATTAGTTACGCTGCTGGAAGACTGGGCGTGTGCACGCCGGAAATTCGACGACGATACCGTGAAATTCCGGCAGTGGCCCACGGGATAATGCCCGGAATTTCGAGTCGGACAATGGCGCGCGTCGAATCTTGGCAAATGACTTTGCGCCGCTACACTCGTAAACGGAATCCGCGACCGATCACTTTGAATTCGGTATGCATCAGCGTGGAATTTGCGCCTCGTATAGAGCGAGTGTACGCCGCGCGCTCTCGGAGAGATTTACGTCATCTGGGTTAAAAAAATAAAATCCCCGCAGAAATATTCCGCGCGATCCCAATGATATTCATCGGTCTATTTTCATTCGATATCATTTTAATTAAAAACTCTCGATAGCCTCGCTGCTACGATTAATAAAACAGTTCATTAATTGATACTAACATAATTTTCCTACGATTTGCATACGAGTATATGAATTAATAAAAAATAATGACTTTCATATTTTTTCGAGCGGACAAGTTTAAAATAACGAGAACTCATACGGAGCAATAGAATGCGCGGTAACTTTAAAGGCGGCAGAATCGGCTTCCTCGCAAAGATATTTCCTACAAAATGTCAGAATTTCGATACAGTCTCGTGACAAATTGTCCAAAACCTTGTTCAAATTGTTACACTCGAGTCGACCAATCTCCCTTAGGTTTTTCACTCCGCGTTTATCAATCGAGAAAATCCCTCCTGTCTCCCGCAACGCACGAGGATTACTTCATCATCGTTAAAAACAAGGAAGACAGGGACGGTATACAAGACGCGGGAATAATGAAGCTGTCTCGCGACAGTTAGTAACTCTTCAGAGTTAATCTGACATCTTTTTCTCCCATTATTAGATTTCCTCTTTCTGCCCCCCCCCCCCCGCATTAGATCGACACTGTAAACAGGACTTAAGTTTTCTCGCTCGGGGAATACCACGGAGACGGTAAACAGGTCGCTGTGCCCGGATTGCTGTGTGCGGAAAACGATTGGCTCGCGCGCGCGCGTGTGTGTGTGCGTGTATTTGCGTTGTGCATGTTGTGTACACTTGCCCAATTCATATCACCGTGGACTCGCTTTGAAAGATAATAGAGAGGGTGGAATAAGACGGCCGAAGAGAGAGGGGGGGGGGGGAGGACAATATCCGAAAATTCTTTCTTCTCTTCATAAGCCGTCTTATCGGCTTACCGGTCGTTAATACCCTACCGCGGCCTCATGGAGTTATCGACGAGCAAGAAGTTTCGTCGACTTTGCTCGCTTGTTCCGCCCCGCAGTCGAGAGTTCTTACAATTTCCTTCTTTGGTGCGGGGGAGGCGGGGGTTACAATCAAGTCCGTATAGCGCAACCGTGCGAAATTCAGGTAGCTTCTTCTCCTCGCGAATCGGCCTTCTATTAACTCCCCGGGAGCATTTGGTGGGATTTCGCGTCTGTTCCTGCTCGTTTGCCACGAACGAAGGCGAGCCCCGTTCGCGTTTTCTCCACACGTTACCTGGAAACGCCGATTGTTCATCATGGATCGCATTTGGGTGTGCATACAATTAAAAGTTTCAACCTTACGCTCGATTCAATCTTATACACCGATAAACCCGTTTCCCCATAATTGACCATTCGATGCGGGACTCTTATTTAAAAGGAGTTCGAGATCTCGATTCTATTTAAAGTTTGACGATTGCTTGAGAAAAGGAAACTGCGCGTAGCCCGATTACACGGAGGACACTCTGGACAATTCAGGCATCAACCTATTGTGAACTTGAAATTGTCTTGCAGAAACGTTGATAGCCGCTCGTCGTCAAAAGCTTGTTGAAAATTGCTCAAAGTTTGTTTTACAAGTACACTCGCGCGTGTTCTTCAGCTTCGTATCGCGTGCCGATACGCCTGGCACGAGCGTGCGTAAGCGGCAGGCAAGTTCAAACATTGCGGTCGCGTACGGGTGGGGGGGGGGGGGGAGGGGGAGAGGGGGAAAAAAAGCTGCGCTCCCGCTTTCGCCCGCGGTGGTGGATTTTAATTGAATGCGCACGCGTGTTTTGACACGCGCGGCACGTGCCAGGGCGTCGGGCTCCAATATTTGCTCCCGAGCGCAGAAATTGGGATCGCCGCGATGGAATCCCCGCCGCGGCGATCGCGGCTCGCGACGCGGGAACGGTTTTGTTTGCGCGGCTTTTATTCGCACCCGCTCGTGCTACGCTCTTCCCCCTTCTCTCCTCCCCCC
>NW_011967240.1:2123930-2130555 GCF_000949405.1 Vollenhovia emeryi | reverse complement strand
CTCTCTCCCCCCCTCTCCCCGCACCCTCTTCCGCGTGCCGAAACGAAGGCGGACGTGTTTAGCGGTTCTCGTATAATTCTCGCCAAACAGCAATCGCGAGCAACCGCTCCTCCGCACTCGTTTCCGTCGAGTGCGGCCCGGAGTGCTAAATGCCGGCCGAGCTGTTTTGTACGCGCGTATGCGATCGTCAACAGTGCGTTGTGACGCGAACATTCGATGAACCGCTCTGGCATTGTGCGAATTTAAAAAAAAAAAGAGTGATAGAGGGAACGGGGTCGATATAAGAGAATTCGAACGTCCACAACGGGCCGGGAGCAAATTTATTTGATCGGCTTGAAAACACGCGCACAATGGATCTCGTTGGTCAAACGCATGTTGACAAGACTGTGGCCATCAGCTGATTGTATCCGTGGACGTTTGCCGAAAAGTTTGATCAACTCTCCGAAAGCGCAGAGAGTTGATGGGACCATTGTCATATAGTGCATAATTATTGGAGTGCACGAGGGATAGGTAGTTTTGAAATGTCAACTAATAGACTGAATACTCTCTCAAAGCCAATCAGTGGATCATCACTGAAAAGCAGTGAATACCTGAATAGTCACTCGAGATCGTTGTTGTATACTTATAACTGTGATCAGTGATAATCCACTAACTGACTTTAAGGCCAGCATTCATAGTCGGATTCTTATATTCAAGACCGTCTCAAGATCATTTTTAGATACTTCGTAGCCAATAAAATGTTCCGTACAGCATTTTTAGATAAATTCAAGACGGTCTTGAATATAAAATCCGACTATAAAAGCCAGTCTAACAGAGTGTAGACTAAAGCCAACGGCACACGATACTAGTTTTTCTACTGGATTGCTTGCGAGAGCCAATAAGGACGCAGAGTTTTAGATCGGATGACTTAAGGCTATATTCTGATTGGCTCTCGTAAGCAATCCAGTAGGAAAAATAGTTTCGTGTGCCGTTGGCTTAGGTTGCGCGATAGAGTTGCAAGCGACTGCGATCAAGTACAGTTTTCGTTGGGACTTTTCATTGAAAGCTTGTTCAACTCTTTAGGAATGCAATGCTCTGTTATCTGAGATCGGAACGTGATACCACAAATAAGCTGGAATCGCTCTTTTGTACTGCTGGCTCCGCGTATAGCGCATATTATATCGACAGGAATTGTATGTGGGTCAGGGACCATATTCGCCGAGACTTGGCCTCGTTAAAATCCAGTTTCGCGGCGGTGGACGTGAAAGGGCGCGAAGGGACGGGGCGGCAACGTGAGACGAGGGAGGTCCGTGCCGTCGTTCCCGTTCCGTAACATACAAAGGTGGTGCTGCAAACTGAGTTGCCGAAACTCGGTCCCGGAAAGCGTGTGAGAGAGATGTCGGGGGCGAGTGACATGTCACCTCGAGGAGGAACGCGGGAGGGATTAGTGCGGCTTCTCGTGTGGCAGTTTCGTGACCGGCTGACTCTCGTCACCGCATAGTGTCGAAGTAGATACGCCTGCCCGTGCGCGACCTGCATGTACCGTACGTGTGCGTACACGGTGTATTCTCTGCCGGGGCGAATTAGTATTTATAAGGCGACTTAAGGGAAATTTCGGGGACGGTCGCTCTGGGATTTTCACCTGGACGGAGGCGCGTGTTTCTAACGTCGTGTGTTTACATAATTACAGTCGGTGTCATAGTCATTTGCTTGATAATCTTTTTACTGTCGAAGCATTCTCTAACTTTGCCAGCACATTCGTCTATCGTAAGAAGGGAATTAATAATGAGCTTTGTTTTATTAGGTTGTTGCATATAAAATAGCCGTTTTTAAAATGAAACTTTCACCAATTGCTTTCAAATGCCGAGTAACTGTTGAATAGTGGACGTCTAGATGTTGCGCAATATCTCTAACAGTTTGACGTCCATCGGATTCCACCAAAACTCTTAGCTCCTCGTTGTCTAGAACCGTTTCAGGGTGACCACGAGGCTCATTTTCAAGGCTTACATCTCCTGAACGAAATTTTTCATACCAACGCCTAGTTGTTCGTTCACTAGTCGTGCTTTCTCCAAGTGCCGCGTTGATGGTTGCTTCTGCTGCATTGTGTCCAAGTTTAAACTCGTAAAAACAAATTACCCGTTTGGTCCTTATCCATTACTTCAAGTTGGCTGGTCACAAAAACGTTGACAGTGATCAATAAAAAAACTGAAATATAGGCTTTGAAGATCAGGGTTGTCACTTTAATTTCACGTATAACAACTTTCACGTTCTGTTCGTTTTTACATATTAAAACGTCACCAATCTGCGAGAACGGCCATTTCACATGCAACAATCTATCACGAGACACGGTAGTGTCTCGCGCCAAGTATAAGCGACAAAATTAAAGTGACAAGCTAGAACCGCGCGCGCGAGACCGACCGTGTAGTTTACGCGAGTGTATACTTTTACAGCTGCTAGTGTGCTATCCGTAAGAATCTCATAAAAATGCGCGAATTACCGCGATGAGTTGTCTGAATTATTGCGTAGATATTAAGCATTCATCTGGTATCTCAGATACCGGCCTCTGGCAAGGAGCGCAAAAGTTGGCTCTTTTTTTAAGACAAACCTTATAAAATATTGAAGATAAGAATATTAGCTTTTCATCAGCGGTATCTTGATCTCAAATTTATAGTAGTAGCGTAAATTAACGGAGCGTATAATCGATGAACGTTCCCGAATACCTCAATCTCTTAATTAATCGCTGAGGTATTACGCGCGAGATCGGCGAGGTAAATAGATGGTCATCGGATCGAATCGCAGACAAGAACTCGCTCGGGGTCATCGCGCGCGCTCCGCTGAATCGATCTTCTCTCTTCTTCACGGCGTGAAATGAACGACGTTCCGACGCGACTGGTTGAAACTTTGATATTCCAGAATGCTTCCGCTCCGAAATTGCAAGAAGAACGGGGAGGAAAGGTTGACGATAGTTCCGCTAACCGACTGCATAGCTACGTCGATAACAGGTGACTGCATTCCGTACACTCGGCTGCGCGGATATACTACGTGCATATACTTTATATGCGAGCGCTGAAGGTGCATTGAATCGTCAAATTACGTTTACTCACGCCGCCGATTCCCGTTTATTTTCGCGAGTAGCCCGAAAATTTGATATCGCGCTAGGAGCCGCTCGCGTATACAAGGATTTATTGAAATCGAAGCCTCCGCGTGACATCGAGATATTAAAGAATAAATCATTCGGCGGCGCGTTGTGAGAGAACGGGCGGGAAAGCGGCTAGAATAAAGTGGCAATGCGCTCTATATTTTCTATAATAATAGTAATTTACATAATAGAGCTCTAATATAAAAAGAAAACTATTCTGTGTGTGTGTGTGTGTGTGCAAGAGAGAGAGAAAGAGAGAGCGTGTGCATCATTGGTTGTCAACAAGTTAACGAAGCGGCTAACCGATATTTTGTATGGAAGAAAAAGTCGCCACGTATGTACACAATAGTTGCGGTCTATCGTTAAAATTGCACAAGATTGCACGCGAGAGCAATAATTAGATTAGGCGACAAGGAAAACATGTTGATGCCAGTCTTTTTAAGAAGTGCATATGTTGCGGCAACTTATTTGTTGTACAGTAACTCGATCGTGGCGTGCAACGTATTTCCCGTACTTCATCGAAGTTGTAACTTAACCCGCGTCGTTTGCCGTCGTAAAATCCAGTCACGACCCGGAGGCGCCTTTATGATATAAGTACCGCATAAAGTTCATCTGCGGGCTGTAAACTCGCCTTTTTCGGGCTTGCAAATGGCAATGGATCCTCGAAAAATGTAAGGACGTGTTTATTCGCGTCTTATGAAATAGTCGCCGTTCCGACTCGCGCTCGACCGTCACACTCTCACGACTCTCGAAAACTGCACCCTAGGTGACGTGAATATACTGAAAACAATCTTTTTTTTTATTAACAACTTGGTCAAAAATTAATTTTTGCGGTGGTCGAATTGGTGAGACGCCCGCCTAGAGTGTAGGGAGGTCCAGGTTCAAACCCAGACTGAGGTAATCTTTTTCGCAATAAATTTTCTGTATTATTAAAAATACCAGGTATGGTCACGAAAACACTGACGTTGCTAATTATCGCTGGCGACATTGGAGAATACTTATTAGTTGAAAAATTTAAGCAGCATATTTCAAAAAACTTCACCAAACTTTTTATTTTTAATTTTATGATCGCCACGGCAATGGTTCTCCAATATTCTGTTGCAACTTGCAAGATTTTGCGCCGAATTAAAATTATATTTAAAATTTGCTGCGAATGTAGCTACAAAATTGAAACAATACAAAGTTGAGTTAACAGGTATCCGCTTATTTGTTGCGAAACACGATATTATTTTGCGGTGCAACGTGCTGCATAGCACGGAAGTTTAAATTGCCTGGTGTAAGTTGACCCGAATCGTTCAACATCATAAAATCCAGTCACGCTCTGAAGGCGGCTTTGGGATATAAACGTGACATAAAGTCGGTTTCTTCGTCATAAACGTGCCTTTCGGAGACGTAGCGGCCAACGGAAACATATTTGTTTACATTTGTTACGTAACAGCTTACGCGCCGCGCGATTCTCCTCGGCCGACGTAAGCGACAGCCGATCACGTTCTCTCCAACTCTCGATAAAGATAGATCGGCCACGAATCGACCGTGTGCCACACCGATCTACAACAATTGGACGTATCGCGGTGCAGCGCGTGGTGGCATCTACGAAAGTTTAAATCTCCGTCGAGTTCATCGCACGCGGGTACGACCAAGTTGTTGGAGACATCGTAGAATCGAGTCACGCCCCGCAGACGTCTTTATGCCGGGGCTGTAGCATAAAGCCGGTCTCATCATAGTCAAGTGCGCCTCACCCGCAGTTCGGAAGTGCCAGGAAGTGCGGGAGGAGGGGGGGGGTTCCAAGAGGATGACATGAAGAGATTCCGCGTAACATGTAAAGTGTCCGCGACGAGCCCCATCCATCGGCGGATCAGCATAAAAATTGCAACAAAGGAGCCTATGGGCGCTCGTTGGCGCATCTGCGTTCGCGTTGCCGATCGACCGTCATTCAGCCGTGTGTCGGAAATGGTACAAAGAGTAATCAGCGATCGACGGGCGGCATCGCGCAGGATGACGGAACGGGGGGATGAATATCTCAGTCGGTGGAAATTGTCCTGACAACGAAGCCCGGAAGAAGACGCGAGAAACGTACCGTCACGCAAATACGTCAACGCGACGATCTGTGACGTGGATATATTGGCGCAATGAATATTTGCGTTGGAAGATCGTCTCTCTATTCGCTCTGTATTTATTAATTTGTTCCTTTCGAGCGATTTCGGAACAGTAACGCTGAAATATCTGTACCTGTAGTAGTATCCATCGTTTATCGCTGCCATTTTTCTCACTGATATATAGCGTAAATATTAAACGCAGTATCGGTGGCAGTCGAAAGTACCTGCGCGGTGCATTTAAGACAGTTCTTCCTTTTCTTCGAAACAAATGGAGATACATGCGCGTATATGTTTCTGAAATGTTCTTGAACGGAAATTTTCGAACGTTATCTATCTTTACATCTTATCCCGTTCGTAGGAAAGTTTGAAGAAAAATTCCATTTAGAGAGTTAATGGAAAATAGGTCGCGAGATACTCGAAGCGTTTCCGTTTTTTGCATCGGTTCCTTCGAGTTCCTACGCAGAATGCAACGTAAAGTTGAGATCGACGCAATAATATAAGGAAGTCCCGCGAAGTACCGCGGAAGGAAAGGCCTTCCTCTCTTCCTCATAATAATTGCGCCTCTCTCTCTTGCAAGAATATCAGATCGCAATCTCTGACTTTCAGCGAAATTGAGAACATCGTCTTCTATCGGCGCATCGCTAAACGCATCTTTCGAGTTAAAAGCATTTCGTTGCATGCGAGAAAAAAGGGCCCCGTTCTTTCTATCTGAAATCGATGTCTGAAAAAAGGCACCGAAATAAAATATCATATCGGATAGCGTATCGCCAGCCTCGCTCTTTCTCTTAATCAGAAAATGTGCGGCGCGCTTTCAGCTGGGAATTTTCCGCCACGGCTGAAAAAGGAGATATACGCTATGAAATAAATAAAGCTAAGTAAAGCAAATAAATAAAGCAATAAGTAAAGCCAAGTAAACGAATCGAGTACGGTATATTGTTTCAGCGGTGCAGTTTCCTGTTTCTCAATCGGAAGCTGCGGTTCGAAAAATATATACCCTTAATAAAATATTACTCCACTAATACAATAAGATAATACTTGCACATAAGTGCTCTTTGTCAATAAGAGAAATTTTTAACTTAATATCGCGCAGATTCTACACTCTCGCGGATTCTGAACTTAAGACATTCCTTTTCACGATAGATAATGTGTGTCTAGGCATCGCGCGAGAATAAAGAAGAAGTTATCTTCCCGTTGTAACGGCGGAGATAAGTTGCGCAATTTTAAAACTCCCAGTTTAATATCTAAGTATAACCTTTCCTTTTACATATCGGAAATTTCATACGGTGTTGACCTCGATCTCTTTGGCTCCTACGAAGAATCGTGTTAAATTTCATTTCCGCTCGCAGGAATTTGTTCCTAAGTTCTGCAACGTATTCTATATCTCACGCGTTTCCCGACAAATGTAACCTTT
>NW_011967240.1:2112518-2118857 GCF_000949405.1 Vollenhovia emeryi | reverse complement strand
TGACCCATATGTGTATTCAATTTTGAAAACACGAAAATGCATTACACAAATGTTGTATACGTAACTATTCCGAACTTAATATCGAAAAAATGAGGAATGCGAACTTCATTTCTCTATTTCTGCTGGAGGCTACAGCCAATTATTGTGTGCCGTCGAAAAATTGGAGTGGTCACGCGAGCCGTTTTCAGATAGCGAGCCACTGTATACGAACAGTCGTGCTAGTAATGGCCGTCGCAGCGATGATTACCAAGCATGATTTAAGCATTCGCGTTATGCGGAGATTTACGCGGAAAACGCGCGGCTGCAACCGCGAATGCGCCGCCCAGCGAAATCGTCACTCCAAATCACTCACGTTCGAGTCAATGTGCCGCGAGATTTGTCGCACGCAATCACGCGGCGACGCAATTCACCGCAGAAACTATATAATGGCGCGCTATAAATAATATAAAAGCGGCGATTAAATCGGCGGAGCCTCGCGAAACGCTGCCGAAATTATGCGAGTAATTATTAACGTGCGCGTAGTTTTACATCCGGCAATAATGGGCTGTTATTTGCGAATGTATCGCGTCATAATCCTAAATTGCGGAACACGTAAAACGGCAATGACGAACGTTTACTTTCTCGTTTATATATATATATATATATATATATGTCTCGTTAAGCGCATCACTGTGCTACTCTATATCGCAAATTGAAAACAATTTTCATTATAAATACATACGAAGGACACTATTGCATTTTAATTAATGACTCTATTTCGATTGTTAATCAACGCAAATTTATTTAACGGATTGTCCCGTGGAAAATTCAACGCGTAATTACGTGCTGAAAATAATAAATGCACAATTGTTATAAATTATTATGCTATTTCTTTGCTTATCCGTATATTTAGTGAAACTCGCATACCTATATCCCTACGTCGGTGCAATTAAAATATCTTAGTTTAATGCTCTTATTTAAAAATGAGGCGCGTGTGCGATTTCACATGCATTACCACGCGAATAGCTGTGCAGTGAATTCGGATAAGGCGATTTCTCTCTGTTGCATCATTTAATAGAATCGCGAAAAGATAAATACGATTACGTAATTAGCCCAACCGCGTGCACGCATAGGATTAGTAATAAGCCGTAGCCGTTTGTCATTATGTGCGCGGAACTTCCGTATTCAGGTTTATTTACTTTACTAATAGTTAATGCAGCGCACGCCACTGAGATTCATTTGTGTGCGAAATTAATTAGACGCAATTATGTCAGTATTAGTTTTCCGCCAGCATTGTGATTATTGCATTACGATTTAGCATCCAGATCTGTTAAACGTATGCGTACCGTATGTTTCGTTTCCCTAATATATCGAGTAAACGTTGCAACGCCGATCCAAATGCTCAACAAAAAATCGCGCTGCAACGGCAATATCCATAGACATGGTAATGTCTAGACCGAGCATGTTCTCTTTTAAGCAATGAAGGTTGGGTAGAAAAGGATAGAAAGTAGGTGTCGTCACCCTTTCTATTTTTATTCTTCTCGTTAGACAGGAAAGGTGGACGGCATCCATTCTTTTCTATCCAAGCCTCAGGTCTGGCGTTTCATGCTCGGTCTAGTATTACTATGTCTATGGCAATATCTATCTAGACATTAGACGGGGCGTTGGCGAAAAAAGAGTCGGTATTCTTTCTTATCCGAGCGCTGGTCAACTCGCGCGCATAATGTTGTCGCAATTAATTATTACAAAAGCCGCGAGATCCGCACGACAATTATCGCAACGCTCTACGCGACGATAAATCATATCTCGGTAATTTGTTCCCGCGTGACAACCCGACGATATTGCGAATGATTGCCGTGAGGTGGTTGTCGGAGCCGCGACATAGCATTTTGCACGAGGTAGCGGTTTCCGGCGTGGAGGAACTTCCGGGACGAGAGAGAACGCGATGAATGCGTTCGCGAGCGTCATTGTGCAGCCACGAATCTTGGCAAGACGCGGGAGGGAGTTTATGGGCGCGGTGCGCCACTACGGTCCGTTAAATGACACTTTTTATCAAAAACCAACCTCCCTTTTACCCCCGTCTCGCAGGATGCGCCGCGGGAGTCGGCAGATGAACTCAGCACTCTCGTTACGGTCTGGAACATTAGAAGCAAAGTTGCGATTCGCGGGGGAGACGAATCGAATAAACTTGGTTATCCCCGTCCAATGCTCACTCGAGATTTAGAAGACTGCTTCATTATGACGTTAATATTGTATTTTAAGAGTAACAAAAAGAATTACATAAAATCCATAATGTATTTGCTCTCTAAAAATCAATCGGCGAATTGTCACTGAAAACAGTGAACAGTCGCTGATTTACAGTTGTGAGTACGAGGGTGGGTTGACAAGTTTTGAGCCTAACATAGAAACAATTTTTTTCGGTTAAACTTTTATTTTCCGACGTAGTCTCCTTTTAAGTCGATACACTTAATCCAGCGATGCTCCAACCGCTTTAACCCGTTCAAATAATAGTTGGCGTCTTGCTCTGCAAGATAGGCATTTACTAGTATTTATTTTCCGCTGCTACACCGGAGTTATTGTCTTTTGGTACAAATTCTCTTGTAGTTTGCGCATATCTAGAAAATGTGTTACGTTTAAAATATGCTTAAATATCTGAGTTTAATCGCGTGCTAGTCTTTCTTGACAATAATCATTAAGTTTGTCCGTGCTTGCAATTCAGACACGCGGAGGAGGAAAGAGACGTCAGTGAAATCGCGCAATTTCGTTGAATTTTCCGAATGGGATATGCGCGAAATGCTCCGCTGGCGGCGAGTATCAACTAGAGTTAGAGCGGCTTACAAAGCGCAATGAAGGCTTACGAACGCCCGGCGGGTGAATGACGAACCTCTCTTACGCCTTTCCTTTTGACGATCACTCGTCAAAGAGCAACGCCGCGTGCGCGCGCGTGCGATTTTAGCTATCTTCTTAATCCGCGCGAGTTCACCTGCAGTGCGCTTAGAAGTTGCCGCGGGTAAACACATTTAAACGCTCGCTCAAGATAGTGAAGCCTTTCTGCCTATATCGTAATTTAATAGACGCTTATGTAAGTCTCATTTTAGGCGCATATGACTTTCGGTAACTTAGCTGCAGAGAAATAAAACGTGTACTTGATTGAAACGATTTCCCCGATTTCTTTAAAGAGACTAAGCGACGCTTCAAATTATTATCTGTACATATTCTTTACACCGATCGTCTATTTCGAATGTAAAATTACGTTGTTTACCAGATTTTATTTTCCATTATTTCTTATTATTTACAAACGAAAATCGCAACAGTGCACTTCATATCTTCTAACATTTTTTTCCCTCTAAATCAGCGTTGTTTGCACGTACTGACCTAGTTAGTTTTTAAAGCCCGTTGCGCATCCAACTAAATTACGCGATGCAGCTCTGGTACGTGGCCGAGCCGGCGGGAATATGAGATTAATTAAAAAGGAATCAGGATCCGCGATTGTGAGTTGTGAAACGCCAGAATGCATCCGCATCGAATGATACATCGAGAGGTATCGTTCGAGAAGTAACAAAGCGCGTCGGCTCGCTGCAGATCTTTACGTTTTAGCATATAACAGTAAAAAGCGAATGTTAATTTTGCTCGCGACGCGGTGCCGCGATAAAACGGAAACACGTGTAGCCGAGATTTTTGCCGAGATTTTCACGGAATCTCACAAGTGGATGTGACAGATACTAGACGGAGCAATCTCTGCAACTCGTATCTACGTATACATATGCGCCCTTACATATGTTTGTTCAACATATGACCGCTCACGATGCACAATCAGCATTTTGGCAGGATCGTATCGCGGCGCTGGACTTGCGCCAATATGACTGCAATTAGAAACGCCATGATAATTTTCACAAAAGCTAGTCATTAACCCACTTCCACCTCGTCGAAAATATTACGAAGCAAAGCGTTTCTCGATATCTATCGCCATCTTGCTTTCTTTCTTTGCTTTTATGACGTAAGATTTATAATTCGACCCGGTGGAAAAAATTCTCCCTTATAGAGCTAATGCCCGTTTCCACCAACGTTTCACGAATTAGAAAAAGATGAGAAATAATTTAAACCCAGAGTAAAGTTAATTCGCATCGGTAGAAACGGGCATAAGAGATACATTATATTAGAAATCGTAATGGATAAAGGTGTGACATTTTGATGCTATTTTTTGGCATTTTTGCATTTTGTTTTTCTAGATTTTGCGTTATTTTGATGTTATTTTCGGGATCTTTTACGTTTTGTTTTTCCGGATTTTGCGTTATTTTGATAATACCGTGGTCAGAGGTGGGCAGGGTTTCAATAAGATGACTTAATGTTTTGATAGAACAATTTACAACATTTATTAAGGTTAAACATATGGTTAAAAATGTAACATAAAATATAACATATTAAAATAGCATGGAACAAGTTATTGAAATTATATATCATTTTCAGGCTATAAAAGCAGTAACATGTCTAAAAAAGTAAAGAAAAACAAGTCTTAGGCATAAATCTCTTTGGTTTAGCCCTAAAATTGAACAAAAGAACTGAATGGTAACATTTCACAATCTCTAAAAAAATTATTGATATTAAAGCAACAAGAAAAAGGTATTAATTCTTCAAATACAATATTTACTTGCAGCGGCAGAGTTTATTTTGAACAATTTTAAACTTTTTTCTCTGATACAAGTGATACAACATTGACATTAGAAACATTTACTGAGGAAAATTGCTATTTTTGACGTTATTTGGACACCATTTTACGTGTTGAGGATCATTTTGCGGTAGTTTGTGTTTTAAAAACGTGTTAAAACGAAGTTCGGGATACCAAAATGTAAAGAAATGACATTAAAAACGTTCCTGGGGCATTTTGCGATATTTTGCGTATAAAAGTAACAAAATGTCACACCTCTAGTAAGGGAGTGCATTGCGGAATTAAAAAATTAATGTGGATAATTGGATAACAGGTATCGATTTTCGTAATACCTTTCTAAAAGATTTTCCGAGGTCCATATTCAATTATCGGCTATAAACGTGAAATCTGATCGATCCAAGCTTACTTGCTAATGCAAATCGTTTACCATTGCAATCTCATCGTTATTGAAACGTGCTCATTGCGCATTCGTATCGCTGCGGGTTCCATACTGCGAGGTCTAAACTTTTTCTCCTCGATATCTGTGTCCTGTCCTCGCCATCGAATCTCGTTTTAGAGTCGCGCGACTCCTTTGTGAGACCAAGCGCATAAATGCGACGTCTCCGCGAAATTTCACGGACGAGACGGCGAGACGTTATTAAATTCGACGCCGCCGAGTATCTTTTCTAGATAAGAAACCCCACGTAAGGAATATTTCATTGCGCATTATAGCGCGGTAAAAATTATATCGCGTCCCCGCGCGAACTTGTTGCGGATATATTGCGTGAGGAAACCCTCTCCCGCGCGAGAGCGAGCAGGCGTTGTCGGGAATGTGTTTGAAGAAGAAATCTCGCAACTTGCGCGGGCGCGCTCCTTAACTTGCCGCCGAGGAGAGATTAACGAGCCACAAAGACGTTCCGGACACGACTTGCATTGACTGATCGTATCGCGCAACGACGCGGAAGAAGAATATGTTCCTTAAGACACTGGTTGAACGAGGTAATCGGGGAGGTACATCGCAAACTTACACGCCGTAGCCTTCACGGATGGATATGTTAAAGTGAATTCGCGCGGCCTTCGCACGATCGTCCCGCACGAATCAGCCGGTAAATGTATAAATTATTCTCATTATTTTGGAGGCAGCCCGAGTCGACATTTTGATACTATTTTGACACTTTTAAAGATTTTTCAGAAAAATTTGAAGATCTACAAGTTGGGCTACCTACATATCTTGCCTTGTGACCCGCATTAGGCATGTTCACATATATTGTTTAGTTTCGAGGGTCTTACTTGAAAGTTTATTATTCTTTTAAAGATAATTTACACTTATTTAGCTGATCTATACACCTACGTAGACCAGCAATAACCTCACTGAGAAAAATGTCCGATTAAATATAGTCGGATAATCCAATTACATAATACCAAACGGATATATCCAATTAATACCCGGTCCTAAACGGCCTCTTTAATTTCTAATTGATTTTATATCTTAAAGGACCTAAATTAAAAATTGTAGTATATATCCAATTAAATTGTATATCCGATGAAAAATATGATCGGTTTTTCAAGAAAATTTCCTCGGTAACTGCATTTTATCGGATAATTTTCATCGGATGTATCCATCATTTAATTGGTTTATCTGATGGTTCTTAGTGCTACTTTGATGATATTTAATATTTTTGTACTCCTCCCTTAAATCTTTAATTCTACAAATT
>NW_011967240.1:2085661-2110380 GCF_000949405.1 Vollenhovia emeryi | reverse complement strand
CCCTACTACAAATTGACTTTAGCTCCTACTTAAAAGGACCTACTTTAATGCTGAATAGGCAAAAATAGAAATTTCCTACACTGTCAGTTTTAAAGGAGAAATAAATTTTGTACTTGCAGTTCGACCTCTTTACTGTCTTAGGTTCTACTATATAATAGAATTAAAGGTTCAACATAGGGCCAAAATTTTGACTCGGGAGACATCGTACATTACACACACGATTCAGCGATTCTCTAACGACGAACGGATCCTTTAGTTTTCGAACTGCCTGAAATCCGAAATACAGAGCACTATTAAACAGCAATTTAAAATTCAATCCGGTCCTCCTCGACGTTTATTTGATGTATCGCGTTGCTGCGAAAGAGCGCATTGTTATGCAAAAATTTAATAGTGATTTGTCGCGTCTCGTCTCATTGGTATTTAATGATGCAAATTAATTCACAGCAATGGATTATATCCATCGCGATATAATTTTAGCTCGTTCCCGAATAGCGACAGTATCACTTATTTCCATTTCACGTTTCCGTTTTCAACGATAATTGCTTCTCGCCACCAATAGACTACGGCCGTTAATTAAATTTTATTGATCTTTAACTCTCAAGTCCGTCGCGGCGAAAAAACTTTCCAAATCCCATTTTTAACGAGACGCCCGGCTCTCTCATCTATTTTCGTATCAGTAGAACATTCGATCTTTCTTACCTCGAGTCAGCGTCACTCTAACAGCGCCGTGGTAAAACATAAAACGAACTTTCGCACTTCTCACTTTGAACATTCATTCGTCAATAGCTCTTGGGGATAGAATGGGATATTCTTTATCTCGTAACGTACGAATCCGACGGTGTCCTCTCGACAGGATGTTTTGAACATTTTGCGAAATTTATGACAACGAAATGGAACGCTAGTGCCACCGAATAAGTACGCAATTTCTCCCGTTTAACTTATTTATGGTTATCGTACTTTTATCGTGCCATTATCGTACCTTTTTGACAATGAAAACGTATTATATTGCTTAAATTCACATTCAGACAACAAGCACATGTACCTACAAACACGGATGTTAATGCAATGACAGAAATATAACGATAGGGTAGAAGCGTTTAGGTGAACTAGGAAAGTGACTCGACCAGGAGTGTGAGGAGAAATTATTTTCATAAAACAGTAGTACTTGTTGAGATTCTGAAAATATTCAAGGCGAGAGGTGTCAAAATTTAATGGAACAGAAATGTCTCGTTTTGACAAAATTAATTTGTAACGAACGAGTAGTACACAAGAAACGAAGTTTTCTTGCAAAATCCCATTGGTGGCGAGATCGTAACAAGAAGTTACCCGGTTGATAAATGTAAAGAGATAAGCGGACAACGTGTGTGGGGATTTCCCTCCCGGCGCTCCTCCCGTATAATGCTCTCTATTGCGAGCGCAAATGCGAACAAAAACGTACGAATCTGAAAGTCATTGAATGCGTACATATATCCGGGTCGAGTCGCAAAAACGCACCGGTAGGTGTAGACGACCTGGATCGACCACTAGTCCGTGAACTCGCGCAAGAAAGTGGATACGGTCGACAGTGAGCACGGGCCGTTCTTGGCCCGCCGTTACGTAGGATCGAGCTGTGGACCATAACTACTCGCCGCGCTGCGGAACTCGGTGGGCCGCGGGCCATTGAGATTTCCTCGGTCGCATTTTATTGTAGCTCCTCGCATTTATCGCAGCAACACATTTCTGGGAATTATACCGAATACTAAACTAGACAAGATAAGAAAGCTGAAATTCTTTTGAATCTCTCGTCTTGAAATCATGGAACTAAGCAGCCTAGAAAGAAAAAGTCATTATTTTTCTAATACTTTGTGTCCCCATAATTTTTCTTTCTTTTAACAAACGTTAATTGCTAAATCTGGTTGTTTATTTCAGAAAGCCCCAAGTCATTATTTTTTAAATTAATTTTTAAAAACTTACCAACATTATGTTATTTGCTGTCCTACACGTAAAATAAAATGTATCGTTGTCAACGAAGTACTGCACTCATTTTCTAAAAATATTGCTGCAAGCAGACGTGAATAGTTTTTTCATCTACTGAAAATTTACAAAGTGACTTAGGCTGTTTCAGCAATACACGATTCAATTGTACATTTTCTTGCATTTGTATCGTTCCGGGCATGAATTGAGTCTACATTTTAAGTGCTCGTTCGAAATTAATATGATAATTCTATTGATATTTAATGTAAATACAACATTACGGTGTACACGTCAAATAGTCGTATGTCGGAGCAATTGTAATAATGGGTGGGAATGTAACTCGATGTCGCGGTTGCCGCTCAAGCAGGAAATCGAATCTATTTACCTTGTATTTCTTTTCCCCCGATTTCCGCTTTACATCCATCGGAAAGCAGATTATGCAATTGCGCCGAGAAAAATATCGCACGGTATCCGCAAATCATCCATTCTCGCATTACCACGCTCCCTCGTCCGCGTGTCAATGCGTACGCAACAGGTCGGACAAATGCAACTTTTCAAATCAACGCTGCATGTTATAAATATTAATGAAATCATAAAACCAATCTCGCGTCACGCGAGAAACGAACCACGTCAAAGACAAACGCACGTGCAATTTTTAACGAATAATAATCCCGTTCTCTTTTAACAAAATATCGCGTGATATTTTATTGTGAACGCGAGCCTCAATGCAATCTCCGTAATGCCTGCCGCTATAAATATTGTTTATACGCTACCTGTGTGGCTATAGTTAACGTTATATATTTATGCGCAAGACGGCGCGAGATCCTGCGCAACGCGACGGAGATGAAGTGGTGTTTTATCTTGTGCGATTTACGCGATTTCACGCATCCTTTATTGACACGTAGAGCGTAAAAGATAAAGCAAGTTAGCCAAGATCTATATTTCAATCCGCCCCGATACGTCCGTGTCTGCTACACGGCGTAACACTTTTATTACCGCGCGCGTTTCCCCATAAACACCAGAACGCAATATCTCGAGTGTTCGAATAAAAGCGCAACGGGCGTAACTTAGATGCATCCGCCGGAAATTGTTTGAAAGTTCATTTTACAGCGCGCATTAAGATATGCCGGCGTTACCGCGCCCGTAAACTACCGATGCACATATTGCGCCCGGGCATAATGCCGTCATGAAAGTCAGTCTTGTTTCGTCGCGCAACTTCGGAGACTGCAGCTGACGAATCATAAAAGCTCCCGCCTCCATCGCGTCTCCTTTCGCATTCTCCCGTCTGTCTCTCTTCTCTCTTCTCCGCGCACCCCCCCCCCCCTATATAACCAACATTTGCATTGCCTTGCATTTTCCTCGAGACTACGCATCCGACTTCTTTTGTTCTTTGTAGCGTTTCCCCCGTCACCTTGGCGTAGGATGCGCCCAACTTTTCACGCTTTAGTATTTCGTACTTCTTATTAATTAATGGTCCAATAATTTTCTTCTCTCTCTCTCTCTCTCTCTCTCTCTCTCTCTCTCTCTCTCTCTCTCTCTCTTGTACTGAAAAAAATATTTAAGTTATCGAGCGATGGTTTCTACACGTTTCTAATATTAAAAGACATAAAATTATCCAATGAGAATTTAAAAAAAATTGATCGAACTGGCAGAAATGATGTTTATTTTAGTCACGACGTTTCGACCCCTTTATCGGGTCCTTTTCAAGTACAATCTAAAGTTGACTGAACATTTTAATTTATGCCAAAGCAGAATGAGTTCATGAGTCTGTGGTAGCAAATTCATAATATATGTAGTTGCTACTTGGAAATTTCAGAAATTGACATCACCATTATGAATCTATTGACTACCGAGACATATGATATCATAAATTTGCTACCACAAACTCATGAACTCATTCTGCTTTGGCATAAATTAAAATGTTCAGTCAACTTTAGATTGTACTTGAAAAGGACCCGATAAAGGGGTCGAAACGTCGTGACTAAAATAAACATCATTTTTGCCAGTTTGGCAGATTAAAAAAAAATTTTCCTTGGTTGATTACCACTGGCGACAAAAAGCTACTCAAATTGTTGTTACGTAAAATTATTTTCGAGGAGATTATAATGTTGCACACGCGTGTGAGCTTTAATTAAAAAAAATGTGTACAGTTGCTTCTTATTCCTCCCCGTGTTTTTCTTTCGTCTCTTCGTGTCTTCCGCTCACTTCCTTTTCTTTCTGATTCAAGCATCATACTTTCTCTTATCTGCCTCTTCTCTCGCTTCTTTATGGGACCTTATTATCTTTTCTCAAGATATCGAATCCTTGTTGCCGCGAAGAAATCTTTTTTCTCGTTATATAAGTGACAGTGTGTCGCGATCGACACACTCGTGTTTAACATTGCGATCGATACGGAAGCGGGCGAGAAATATTACGCTACATGTAAACAAATACTTTTCAAATAAGAGCACCCGATGTGAATGCGCTCCACTCTTTCAGCCTTCATCTCTTTTTCCATTTTCTCCTTTCTCTTTTCCGTCCCCTTTTTTTTTGTTTGACTTGGCACACAACGAGACCGATTTGTTCGACGCCGATACCTCCCATGTACCGAATATAGGAGAAACATATTGCCCAGTACGTAAGTAAATAACTCTGTGATGACGAAGGACTGTCAATTTAAACGGGGGACAAATAATCGTAAATCGACTGCTGCAAAGTCATTTGGCGCTGGTATAACGATGCTTTCACCGGCGCGGCGGCGGATGCTAAATATTCTCTTTCGTTAGGTATCGTTAAAATCGTTTTTCATATAAAATAACCGTACGACGTCGCGCCATAACGACTGCTGCTGCAGAATTTATCCTCTTGTCCTGACGTTTACGACGACACAGCTCGTTTAAAAAGTAATATTCCGTGCTAACGAAGCATCGCCATGTGTCGGGAAACAGTATCGGTGCATTTCCAATTTTTACATAGAAAAAAAAAGCGGAAACAAATGTCTGGAAACGTTCCGTTCGTACACGTCGACCCCTTGACCTTAATCTCGCGCGGAAGGTCCGCCTGACAAGCGAGGTAGGGTTAAAAATCGAAGTGGAATTTTGACTGCCGGGCGTATCGAACAATCGCTTTACTCAATTTTTCATCATTCTTGTCGGTGAACGGCACGTAATTCCGCGGGGCAACGTGACCAAGCGTAATTTCATCGAGCTGCCCATTCTTCTACTCCCCCACCGCCGTCGTCTATTCTCCCCTTTGCTGCACCGTGTATCCAGCGATTTTCCGCGGGGTATAAAGTCGAAAGCTTAGAACTAATGGACAACGTAATAAGTTTAGCTATTGTATAATCGCCGCTAATGGCAGGAACGTGCAATGGTACTTTGACGAAAGAGATCTGTCCAAAGGGAAAGACAAATGCCTCTTAAAAGGTTCCTTTCACGAGCGCATTGCTTGCTACCAAGGGAATGCTTAACAAAAGAAGATTACGATAGTTAATATAATAATGATGAAGATACCTTCAACTCGTACGTAAATCATACTTTAATTAAGCATTCTTCACGGAGCACTCAAACTTCCTCGCGCGCACCCGAAATACGTCGTACAACTCGCGCTCCTCGGGCAGAAAGCTGTTTTCTCGACCGGTTGTAATCAGTACGTTTTGTCGATAAATAACATGTAATCGAAAGAGGTCGTCGCAGCGCGGAAAAAGTAAATCCACGCGAAAAAAGGTAAAGCGCCTTTGAAAGAACCCTTTTGCCAAGTGGCCACTAGGAGGATCGTGGAAACGGCGACGAAGATAGACGTGACAGGGGTGAGGGAAGGAGTCCAAACGATGAATTTCATCCATGCGCCATCGTACAGTTTTATTCAACGGAGTTTGTTTGCGCAGCTGATTGCCTCGGCGCAGCAGCGACGACGGGAGTAACGAGAGTGAACTTAAACGATCAATTAAAAATGTAAACTCGCCTAATTGGGATGTTAAATGGTATATCACTGCCAGCGAGAGCGGCCGCGATCCGACGAATCGTTTCTCGTCTCTCCTTGATTGCGCGAGAAGCGAGCCCACGTCTCGACACTTTTACGGAGTTGAAAGCCGGAAGTTGGTAGCGAGCGGAAAAAAAGTGAGAGACCGTCCTGCGCGAAAGTTGGAAAACGAGCGAGGCGTGCGTGCTTAACGTCGGGTTTAATTGCCGATTTAACTGCGCACGAAAAGAATATTTAGCATCGCTTTTGAAGTTTTTAAAACACAGTTTACAGCAGGAACGAAAATGTTTGCTAATTAAGATCGAACAGGATGTATGAAGGTTTTAACAGTAAAGGCGACGTCGGGCTATCAATTGAAATAGCCGTGTTAAGTTCATTCGATCGATTCGTGGCTCCCACCTTTAAAAGCACAGATATAAGAGAAAGATTGTTTTGCGGAGGTAATAAAATCAACTTACGTATAACGATCATTGAAAGAAAGAGACGGCAAACTAGTAATTTCTAGCACTTATTTTTCAACTGAATAATCAATCAATGATTTAATCTTATCCTCTTCATTTTATTTTAACTTTAACACGAAACATTTCTGGTACGTTATGTTCAATCAAATTGAAACAAAAATCTTCTAAAATCTCTAGTCGAGAGGAAAAGTAATAATGAATGCACAAAAATGTAGCAGCACATAAAAAAATGATACGTGCAAAAAATATAAATAATAATTAGCTCTTATCACACTTATTTTGCATAGCGATGGGTTAAACTCTAAAGCGGATGTGAGGTCTCGTGATACATCTAACATATTTCTGTTATTTCTTATGGCTAGTTGAGAGAGATAATTAATTTATAATTAGCGATAACCGATTTAATGCGATCATTGTTAGGAAATTCGAAAAAAAAATGTCCGAAGAAATCCGCGGCGACACGAACTGCCGGGGTTGGGGAAGGGGGTAGATTATGACCGCGTGGCAACGCGGAGAGTGTGAACGCGGCCGGAATAGATCGCATAAATTACGGACCAGCCGTGGAACGTGCGACATAACGAGATAATTAATACACGGACGACTGTTCAGGCGAGAGAGGTGGAGAGTGGGATGAAACGTTGACGAGGGGAAAGAGAGAGAAAGGGAGAGTGTGGGGGCTAGGAGGGGCGAGACCGGGAAGAGAGCCGAATGGTGCGTGCGTATGTGTATGAGTGTGTATGTCATCGCCCCTTTCTGTACCGGACAACGCGCACCCGCGCCAGAATGCATTTACCTACTGTTTCGTTGCTTCTAATGGCCGCTATTCGCCACCCCGTATATTGTCCGCGAGGGTCGGCCGACATCTCTTTTGTTCCACGCCCGCAGTTGCAGTGGGTGAGGAACGATTCGCCCAATCGTCCGGGCGTTCGATCTAGCCACGGTTCATGAGTCTGCGAACATGGATAAATTAACGCTGGCGAAGAAGAATTGCTGAGGAATGAAGTTTAAGAAGAACTATTACCTGCGCTTTGTGCAAATAGAAGATAAAAAACACACTCTCCTCCCTCCCCCCCCTCTCTCTCTCTCTCTCTCTCTCTCTCTCTCTCTCTCTCTCTCACGTTCTAGATTTTCTAAATGGAGAATCCGAGTTTATTCCCAGTCACTCTCACTTAATGATGTGAACTTATGTTTCTTTCAACTTATGGTGCGACGAATCGTCAAAGCCGCACCTTTAAAAAATGATGGACTTAAGTGCATAGTATATCAATACTACGTATATAATATGTATATGCAAATACGTTTATACATATGCATACGTAAGTACATTATATTCTGTCTATTATAACCAATTGTGTGTATTTTTGTGAATTTTTGTATACGAGAAATTATTTATGTCTAACTCCATCTGGAGTGTGAAAATTGATATACACATACATGTATGTCTTTATTGTAACAAAGGTTATGGATTCTCTCGCTCGCATACATGTACACGCGTACACTCACGCACACACAAAACGATATGTAAAAATTGACGATTCGATTTCGTCGTCCAATCGTGATTATCTTGGTTCTCCATCTGCAGTTTGCACTAGTGACATCGATTGATCCATAAAAGATAACTTGTAGCCCTAAAGTCTTGGCTTTCCGGCCAAAATTACATAAGGTTTTTCTGCCGTTGAAAGAAGGATCGGTAGATAAATTTTTATCTGCACACAGCGAGAATGTACACTTCTCAAAAGTCGACGTACAGATAGAAAAACCGGGGTGTGCGTGCATGTGTGTCTACAAAAATCTAACGGTCGATAAAACCGCGGCTCTGAAATGTCAATACACAGTCTGCATGAGAATTCATGCATTTATAACTTGGTAACTTCTGACACTATAAATCTACGTATCCGCGAATCTGGCGGAATCTATGAATCTACGAAGCTATGAATCTCCCACAAAGCACACTCTACCGCATACCAATGCAGCCCGTTTGAAGGATCTTCCGTTTTCAACGTAATAATCCCTTATCCCGCGAGCGGACGAGGATGAGCTATAAGCTATTTATAGTAACTTGGAGTAGCAAACAGCAGCCTTCAGCGGCGAAAGCATTAAAAGCGCACTTGGGGCTGTTTTTGTCAGGCGCGTCCCGGTCGCGTCATCATCGTCGGAAATTCCCAAAAGTTTTTCCCGGTTGCGCTCCGTGACGTTTTGCGCCCCGGTTAGCAAGCTGCCCCAAGGCGTTAGCTTTAACTGCGAGAAACGTGTCGTCGGCCGCGAGTTTTTCCGTCGACCTCCGCCACGGGAGTTCTCCTCCCGTCATTGTCGAACCGGGATGATCGGCCCGGGTGATTTTCATCAGCGACAATTGTTCGTACCCCTTCGCCGGGAGCAGCCTGCCTGCTTTCCCCAAAGTCGAATAATTCACTTTCCGTTCTCCCGGACCTCCGCATAAATTCACCCCGGGCCGCCAGCTCGTGGTCGCGCGAACTCAGAAACACGGCCTCGTGGCTTATCATCAAAGATTCACGGAGAAATTGACTACGCGCGAGTACCGAAGATATGAATTCTAAGAGGGAAGCTGCTTCGCTAATTTTTTATTAACTTCTCAAGGAACGGGAGTACAGGTATATTTGTCTGTACAATCAGTTTGAAAGTTTTTCTCATGCGTTATCTTGACAGTAAAATATAAACAATTCCCTTCTGCATACGAAATAAAATAAAGAGATCGCTTCTGTGGCAACGAAATATCTTGAAAGAAGAAAGAATATCGACAGTCGAACGAATGAAGGTCCGTCTTCTCCTCAATCATCCAGACGCAATCTGAGGGTCATACCTCCCCCGCTTCTGTCGAAAGTATGTACATTCTATTGTCCGAAGGTATGTGACGCGCTTCGGCGGAAAGGAACGAAATCGATTAAAGCGCAGCAGCCTCGCGCTGGATCCGGAATGCCATCTCGTCGCCGAGCAAATGATGCCGCGTATCTTTTCCGCGCTTCCGTCACGGAGTCCACTGAAGGTGGACTCGAGCTTTAACTCAGATATCCAGGCAGCATTCCAAATTTTACGACGTGGAAGTGTGCGCGGGGTACACGGCAGAGCTTCCCGGTCTCTGACCCCCGATGTACCACTATAACGGAGCAATCGCTGGCGCGAATCGATGGGTATTTATTGCCGCCGATGCGGCAATAAATCGTAGCCGCTGGCCAAAGTCAAAATACTTGTGCGATTCCCTTACATCTTTCATCGCTAGGGAGTACAAGAACATTCCACCCAGCGACCGCGCGAAAATTTCGACGACGAGACAGCACCCAACACAATCGGTAATAACGCGAATGAAATAAAAACGAGATTAACGTCCGCTTTTAAAAATTCAACAGTGGGAGTCCTAATTCCGCTGACGCAAACGTGTCGTTTATGAACGCTAAGTAAAGCGATTACGATTTGCGACGGCAAATCGCATTTGCCGAGCGCATCGAAAATGTATTCGTCGAAATCGCGTTTGTGTATTTTTATCAACAATAACCGCCGCACCGCGCGACGAAATACCGAACGGCAAACGGACTCGTAATTCGAATTCGCCGATACGAAAATTAAATAAAACACATGTGTAAAAGCTAGTAGATTCATATTGATATTCTATAAGCGATACGAGCGGGTGATAGCTACTAAAGCAAGCAAACGGAATATAGTTTTTGCATACACATGTATGCAAATAATTTTAGGTGAATAGTTCTGTTTTTCATTTTTTTTTATAACGTAACAAACAAATATTTTTTAACTGGCAAAAAGTATTGTTTTTTTTTCAAAATTTTATTATTACATATTCCGGTATAGTTGCAGGTCTTTTTTTTCTTATGCGTGAAATCGTCAAATCTATAAAATAACGTAAGTTCCTTTCGAGCAGTAGTAACGAGAAATAAAATTGAGAAGAGGAAAAGGAATGCAGAACCACTACATTTCATTCAGTTTGTAATTGTGACTTTATTTCGCATAGGATTGTTAGACACAACTAAATGTCAAATACATTGGGTAACAATTGTTTTATCATCATCAAACATCTTATTCGTGCAATTAAAAACAACCGAATTAATTATGATTTTATTTCACATAGGATTGTTAGAAAACAAAATTTCAGACGCATTGGATAACAATTGTTTATCATCATCAAACATCTTATTCATGTAATTAGACAAAACTAACAACTAAATTAATTTATAAATTTATTACCGCAAAATTATTTATTTATGAGGCAAAGCATTTGATTGAAAACTGTCAATGTCTAGTATGCGATTTTTATTATTTACCGTAAACAATATTAACGATAATTAATACATTATTTCAAATACCTGCACAGTTATGCAATACAATAGTTTTTATCGTTGCATTATTTTTGTTACTTTGCCTTCGTCAATACAGTGGCAAAAATACCGTTACTTTCTACCACCGTGTATTCCCTGGAAAAGCGTTTTATATCAGAGATTGGGCGGATTTATTGCGTTTTCAACTTTAACAATGTCCGAGAAAACTTGCCTATCGGTTGTGCGCGACTTTAACCGAGTTGGAGACGAATTCAAGCTGCAGTACGATAGATATACCTGAGAGCTCAATCCATACCTCGCGCGATTCAGCTGAACGGAACTCTGCCGGTTTATTGGTTCACCGTGCGAGGATTTCGTGGAGGACAAAATAAATGTACCAGGAACGTCGCGAGGTGATAAGTCGATCTACCAGATATATTTCCAGCGAGGGACACTGCGCGTGTGTCCAGCTAGATCAACATTTGCCAACCTCTTCCGGTATGCGACTCTCTTAGCAAAAATATCTCTTAAGGATGGAGCCGCAATGATATACCGTCGCATTCATTCTTACTTTAGCCCGTTTAAAAAATCGTCATCACGCCGAGTGCGTAATATCGCTGCTTCGAAAATTGCATTAATCTCCCGGGGGACTCTGTAGAAAACTTTGGAAACTTGGCCGTCAATTTCTTGTAACGAAACTCGAAACAATACCCTTGGGAACTTTTAGAAAGTACTGCAATGTGTCATTGCGATATCGCCATGCCGACAGCATTATCGCGCACTTCCGCCGAATATTGAATGAGTGTGAGCGTATCATCTGAATAATACGTGTCATGCGATAAAACAAGTTACACCCACTTGAACCTGCTACTTGAAGGCATCTCGAGTCATTTTGACGTTAAGCAGCTTAAACGGCTGATACATCCGTGTACGCCGTTCCGTACATCGGATTAGCTACATCTAAGGGCTTCCCTGTTTCTACGCGCTGTAAATTGGAATCTGTTCTCTATTACTGTACTGACACTCAAACCCGACACAATTTCTCCTTACTAGTGAATAGTAAGCACGTGCATGAACAACCTGGAGACAAAGCTACAACGGAGATCGCGAAACGCGTAATCTTGAACAGAGAAGCGCCAGTGTTGCATATCTCTGTGTAATAATGTTAGCTATAACGAAAATGCGGTTAACGAAGTCCGACTACAATTACGCAGGTTAATCATAAAAGCAGCATTGCAATTCAAATTATTCCTATTAGAAATATTGCTCGTGAAATGCGATCGAGTGTTTTCTTATCAGTTTCAATACGAATTTCATTATTTCGTAATGGTGATTTTCTTACGTATGTATTCAATATTCAAAAGGTCTTTGTTCGGGTATCAATAACATAAGACTTATACAGTCAAAAATTTTGCATGAAATATCTTATAATCTTGCAATTACCGAAAATCTGTATTCAAGGTGAATATAATTAGACTCGAAAATATCGCTTAGGTTCCAAATGTATCAGGTATTCACACGAGAATTGAATTTTTATACGAACGAAATAAAAAATCAAGACTATCTCAATTGTAAAATTGAAATTTCTACTTTTTTCGCCACTGTTTTACAAAATAGCACGTAACAAATGATGTATCTGATCGCATATATAATTATTACTCTCTTCCACACAAGCGCATTAATTCAGCATTGTTATTATTGTGAACGTGAGCACAAGTTGGTCGAAGTAATTATCCTGGCAAGTACGCCGGCCGACGTTGATACGTAACTGAACTGAGAATTATTCGTGTAATCTACATCATCGTAATGTTCCGCAAACTGGAATCGATTATTTGCCACGTTGAACTTCCATTAGCGCCAGCCGGCTGTGTTTATGTATCTGACAGTTGTAACGCGAGTGCAATTAGATACACATTGAAGCAACCGTAACTTTCTGGATTTCTGTTAAAATTATCTTTCTACGCGGTGGATGAAAACTCGGTCGAAGAACAAAATAAAATAAGGAATTTTTTGAACGTTGAATGCAAATATTTTGTTTGCTAAGTGTGCCTTTTGTTTCAAACTCACATAAATTAAAGTCCTGAAAGCGAAGTGCATTCAGATTACTAAATATATATATTAGAAAATTTGAACGCAACGATCTTGAATTTACTATAAAAGTCAATTAATTAGCAATAAATTTATATATGATAAAAGTAAATTGTAAATTACGACATAAAAATCAACAATTTAGCAATAAATTCATTAATAAAAATAATTAAAATTTTTCTGCCATCGTATGTTATCTCCTCTTATAAGAAAGAGAAAATTGAAAATCGATTTATATCACTCGCGAAATATGACGATGAATTAACGGTAGGTTCAAGTTTGCATATTGCGCGCAAAAAGCTTCGAAGAAGCACAATCGTTTCTTCCTTGCTCCGTACAGAATACCACCGTGGACTATCGATCTAGAACAGCGTAAACACCATGTAGGAGACAGTAGGAAACGAGAGATAGATGCGCCGCCGGGTCACAAAGAAACTAATCTCCAATACAGCGTAATGTAAAGCCGATGGCCTTTCGAGGCGGAAAAAAACGACCTGTCGGAATACGGTCAGCGCATCTTTTGCATCACAAACGGCGATCTTTCAGTAAAACTTGGCCGGACCTCATCGAAACCTCGTAAAAGATTTTCGGTAAGACGTGGTCGACGTGAAAAAGGCTATTCCTTTAAGCACGACTTGTACGACTCTTACGTGGAATGTGAAATGTAGATTCTTAAAGCAGGGAAGCTCTGTTCGTAAAGATTTATGCGATGCTTTTAATTTACTTAACCATTATTTAATGCGCTCTTCAAATAACTTGCCATCTTAGTTTTTAAATATGTGCGACTTATATTCTTTGTACATTAATCTAGATTACACATAGGAACACAATTGCATCGTTCCATTTTGAGGAAAATAACATTGGTTTATAATTAAAGGAAGTAAAGAAGACGGCGCAATTTTCTTTTTCGATCGTGTCGGTACCAAAAAGAGGTCGTGAAGATTTCTACGTCTCCCAGTCTTGACAGCGTATTCGAAACGTCAACGACACCCGCGTGGTGTCGTTGGCGCCGATGATGTCTTGCAACAGGAATAGGGCAAGAACCTCCTTGACAGTGAATGTCTGGCAAATTTTTCTCACACTCGTGTCAAATCAACGATTACATCATTTTTTTCTTAAGCAGCAAAATAATTGTCAACGAAAGTGTAGTAAAATCTTTACTTCAGTGAAATAATGCAATATTTAGGGCTAGTTTCACAAACATCTGTTAACTGCTAACCAAAGGTTAATTGATTCTCTGTCTCTTCTTAAATAATAAGGTGGAAAAGGATAGGGAGTCGACTGAACCCTAGTTAACAGTTAACTGATGTTTGTGAAACTGGCCTTTACAATTAGTGAGACAAGTAAACTTTCGTTTCCAATATAGTGAAAATTTGCTTCCAGGTATATCATTCCGATGTTATAGACAGAGTCAAGACTAATTGAATTATTGATATAAATCGATATATTATATTACGTTTTAATTAATTGCGACATACTGGTTATACTTATAATTTATTAAGGGCACAAAATCGTCCGTGCCAGTCGCTTATTCGACGTCGACATTTCGAAGTTAGTAATGTTGTGACGTTGGTACAAAAGTTGGTCGCTTTTGAGGTTGATGGTTTACCTTTGAATGCCCTTTTTATCGCGTCGCAAGGTCGAGCCACGCGTCTTCTTCAAATTCGACACATCCATTTTGCCTCTTGCGATAGAATCGAGACGCGGTTCTATGATTCGGGATGACAGCTCGGCAAGAATGCGCCCGGTCATCGCGATGTGATATAAAACCCGAACGGCCAACCGTGACGAGGAGAATCCACCGGATGAAAGGTGGGCAGTCGTGCTGTGTGACTTATCGATCGAACATCGTCAGGGTGCACTGTCGTCATTTTTTAGAGCCCTCTTTATACAGATGATGCATTGGTACGTCTTGCGAATCGAGCACTGATATTCGTTGAAGACTACGGTTTAGTATAAATGGAAAGAAACGGGAATTAAACGTGAATTTACGATGTTAAAATACCATAGGAGATATCTAATAACGAAAGAGTGCAAATCGCCAGTAGTTAATTAACAGAAAATAGAATTGTTAGACGACATTAGGCTGGCAGATGGTTTATTAGTTTGATTCCGACGTCTCGACCATACGGGTTGTGGTCCTTATCAAGAAATTTGATCATCTACAAGTTTATTACATCGATTACAAAAGAAAATCAGTCAGATTACGAGCCAAGTGAAATTTTACTTACAAATATTACGTCATCAATTTTACATTAAAAACGTAACGGCCACAGTAAGACTAAAGTCTAAAGTGGTGTACAGGAGATACAGAGAACAACACAATAAATAAACAACTAAAACGAAGTCGAAGTCAGGAGGATAAAATTAAGAGTAAATAATAAATATGTTCAATAAATAAATTAAAATATCTAATATCTAGCACAAAAAATATCTATTACTGAAACATTGCTGTGATATTAAAATTTGCTCGTGAAGAAATACCGTCTATTTTGCGATTATAAATATATCAAAGTATACCGTATTCGTAAGAATTATTTCTAAAGGATTTCAAATATTCTCTTGTCACAGATGCAACTATTATAAAACCGCTCATAGGTAATCGGTTGTGTTTTATCAATTATCGATGCTTTTAATCGGACACCGCTGCACCAGCTATAACACCGTATCTGTGGCTCGCCATCAATTTTTTTCAACTTAATCACGCACCTTTTATTACATCGCGATATAGCTTTATCGAGCAGTTCGACGCAACACGTGTAAACTCGCGTAAACGAACGTCCGATGATTAAAACTGTCTCTCGCCGATTTATTTTTCCCGCAGCCCGGCTGTTTCATCTGTTTGCACGTTTCGCCGTGTCCTGTGAAATTACATTCGCACTTCGCGAAGCAAAATCTCTCGCGATAGATAGCCGCGCATTGGTCGCGAAGAGAGGCAGGTGCATTAATGTTCAATCAGTGCGTAGAGCAAGCAAGGCGTTTCCTAAACTTTGCAAATGAATTCCTTGTTGGGCGAATCTTTAATCTTTAATATTTACGTTAAGTGACGCTCTTATAGAATTATTATATAGCCGTTCTATACTAATAACTCAAATGTCGCTTTTTGTTGCAGAAGCGCGAGCCAGAATAATCGGCACGGCGGATATCTACGTGAAGACCGGAAGTCTTCTGACGTTGACGTGTCTCATGTCGCAAGGTCCCCACGATCTGGGAACGGTAGCTTGGTACCGTGGAAGTCAGGCGGTGGTGACATCACCGCGATCAGAAAATGACATCGAAGCGGAGCCCCGCATAACCGTCGAGACGGAATGGAGCGATGCCCTCACGTCGAGGTACGAATGAATGATTAAGCCATTTACTGGTTAAACAATTAAGCTTAAAACTAGAAGTACCAAGGAGGTGACTTGTTTCACAATTTTTTTTTATAATTATTATTCATCTTTGAAACACTTTAATTTCTTTCCCCTGATTTTTATTGAAATGCACATGATTAGTTTTACGAACTTGTTCTCTCCTTTTCTCTTTTCCTCCTAAGACTTCTATGTGGTATTCTATATAGATTGATCTTTGGTAATTTTAGCGTTAAGTTTAAATTATTTTTAATACTAATTATAATAGAATTGCTCTTGTGTGTAATGTAACACGAAAGAAAACGAACGAAAACTTACGGTCAGTCGTTTTCCTGATTAAATGAACCTCGTTCGCTCGCGACAGAGAGCGTGTATATTATGATTTATACTTTAAATATCAAAAACTTAGTTAACGTGAAACTCGTTTACGTGCTATGAACAAAATAAAAAACAGAAAAAACTCTCGTCACGCTTGTCGCACGTTCAGAGTCATCGCTTCCGCACGGGGAAAACTCTCATAAACGTGCACACCCGCGTGATATTGTTATACGAAGTGCTATTTAATTTTTTACACCGGCTCCAGTCGGGCGGGTACGTCGAATAAATAAAAAATAAGGATCACGCGCGCCATATATTTGCGGCCGTCACATTTTAACGCAGTTTAAATATTTCAATTTTTGTCACAGCGTCGCTGCGGCGCGTTTTAAAAGCTGGATTCTACAACGCGACCGGGCGCGTGTTTCGCCCTGGACGATATGCCGGCCGCAATTTTGCAAAATTGTTCAACGAAGGGCTCGCGACGCGACAACGCGCTTACGCCGCGCCGAAATCAGCTCGGGCGAGTAGCTGAAAAACGTTATGAAGTAGTAAAATGTAATATCAATCATGTTCAGCCGCTCTCATTCTTGCGACTTCGTCGAGCGCGGTGAATATTCGTCGAGCGCGATTGGTTTCAGCCGTACGTCGGCAAAATATATTTTTTCCCCTCGGCGATTCTTTCATCGAACCGTCCGTCGCGCGTGCGATATTTCATCGCACACACGATGTAACCGTATCTTTTTCGAGCTGCCGGCGAAATAAATAAATGGTCCGCCTCCGCTTATCCCCTCCCGCGCCCAGGGGAAATAATGAGAAATAATGGCGTGCCGGGGTGGTTGTCCCGCCGGTCCTACACGTCGTCGTGGCTCTTTGAAAAACTGATCCCACGCTCAAATTAATTTATTTCGAGATACCCGCGGGTTTCGCAAGGCCGCCTTAAAAACGCGCGATACGCATATCGCCAAAGTATTTTCCGCCGACAATGGGGTGGTGGGAAATTTATTCCAGCCATTTTAAATTCACAACTCGCCCGCAATACACTAACGTTAATTTATTCTCAATACTTAAATGCTTCTAGTCTACTTAAATATAAACCTATTTTCATATAATTTTTATTTACACATATCTAAGTGTATCATATCCGTGCCATATAATTATTTATAATAGCGCGAAATACCGAGATGTTTAAAGAAATTTTAAATTAGACGACAAACGCACATATTCTATACATGAAAAGTAATCTTCCTATTGCACGATCATGAACAAATTAAAGCTGAATAGCGCGCGTAATGCTATGTCTAGTTCTCTTTACATAAAGTATTTAACCAATTTATATCATGATAATTTCCTTCATTATAATCTTTTAAGATCGCGCATTATTTGGTGTAAAGTAACAGAAATTGAGAGAATCTGTTATTACGCGCGTATCACAGAATGAAAAGAAAGAAAATATATTTTCTTCACGTTGCATCTTTCAAGTTAATATATTAATTTAAAAAACGTCCTTATGATTATTATTTGTATTTAGTTAATAATTCGCCAATTTTATTCTGTTCGCGCGTTTACGATCTATCCATATACATGGATATGTATATTTTAATAATGTCTTTTTATTATTTACAATACCGCCGGGGTATCAACAATCGTACAATATTTAAACGTTAGTTTGCATGTAATTCAGCTTCTTGATTACACCCTCGGAAAGGATTTCTGTTACCGAGACAGAAAATATTATTGACGCATTTATATTTCTCACAAGCTCATTTAGTATAAAAGTAAGATAATATCAAAATAAAATCAATGATTCTTATTCTCGTCCATCGAATTAAAAAAGATTGACTTACTAATTGAGACAAGAGTAAGGGCCTGAGCAGAATGGCTGTCTTTAACTCTTAATACGTAAGACAGTTATTGTGCATTACTTCAAGACAATTAAAGGCTTAAAACATAAAGCATTGTCTTAAGACTGTCTTAAAGGTATAAGATAGCCATTCTGCTCAGGTCCTAACTTATATAACTGTAAGTTTATATACTCTTGCGTTTAGAAGAAATTTCCCCTCCATCTTACAACGCACGAAGTTGGCGCCACGATATTCGACAAAAGACGACGCATACTATCAATTTATTCTAGATTTCAGAATTTTTCATTTCAAATTAAAATATTCCTTAAAAGGAATAAGGTAAATTTAGGCCAATATAATTACGAGCAATTGATGTATAGATAATAAATATATATGTATAAAATTGTTACAATTTAATTTTATTTTTACACTTAATTTTAAACTTAGGATTAAGAGGATCGTGCGTCCCTTTTAACTTAACAATGACCCTTGACTTTTAAATTGTAACAATTTTATACATATATATTTATTATCTATACATCAATTGCTCGTAATTATATTGGCCTAAATTTACCTTATTCCTTTTATTGAATAACAGCGAGCTTGTACCTTACTCTTTTTAAAATATTCCTTTCTCTATAATAAATATGATTGGCGCTATATCGATCCTACCTTATGATACATTCAAGTGTAATAGCGTTGGATCCGGAAATTTTTTCTGTGGGTGTATCTCATAAGGCAAACAGGGCGCGCGATGCTACATTCTAATATACTAAGAAATATATGCAAGTGCGAAAGGAGCGGTCATTTCACGTGCTTCACGGTTATTGCTTATGTCCCATTTCCCTATCCAGAGTTCGGGATAAAAGTTGCCCGTTGGAATTACTCGATAGAGACCGGGGGGAGAGGGAGAGAGAGAGAGAGGACAGACATCGAGACGCCGCGGCGTCGCGTCGCGTGACGTCTGATTATTCTAATTGTCTCGGGTAGATCCGAGACAACAGGGTCCTTTGTCACGTGTCCCGCGCACCGTGAAGACGCATCGGACATGCTCCGCATTTCGGACGACCCGGGCGCTGTTGAGCCAGGTCGCTTGTGTCGGGCCGAATATTGCGCCGCCGTCGTCGCGCCGTTGTGTCCGCCGCGCGATGTCGCGCGTCCGTTTTTGGACGTGATTGACGATTGTCACGGCGATGCCGTCGCACGGCGCATCGCGGGCAAATTTACGGGGGCCGCGGCCCAAGAAGCGAATTAATTGTCGCGCACCTGTCGGCCCGCGACTTCCGCCATGCACGCACGTCCCCGCATTCGGTACATTCGACGGGCCGCTGTCCCGCAAGTACACCGCGGGTGAAACGTCGTCCCCGTGACGATGGCGTCAATGTGACACACGGTCTATGTACTTGTTAAAAGGGAAATGTAAAAAGTACGCCTTGAAATTCCTCGAAGGGAATAAAATTCGCGTTCCCCTTTCGGATCAGTCGAGTTGAAATTTATAGACAGAATGGCACGGAGAGTTTATATGCGAACATTATATTATCCGGCGATAACATTCCCGCATATTTCCGGAATAGTAAATACATTATTCACATTCATAAAGAGATATTCAAATTTCACGTTAAAGCTAGGAGCTAATCTACGAGCCTGATTTTCAATCCTGGAATTTCCGCGCGCATAAATCGTTCGCGCTCTCGATAATATTAGCGTGTAACCGGATATCGTTTCATTCCGTCGCATCGAGATTACCTTACCTTCCTACCGCTCGAAGGTGCGCGGTGGCTCGCTGTCGAGGAGCTTAAGCCCGGCGTCCGCCATACGTTTTCATTATCCTCGGACTCCATCGAGTCCGCCGTTATGGCTCGTCGTCGGCACCGGCATCGCAATAATTATTTCGCGGCACATTCGGCTCGCGGAATTGCGGTAACCGCATGCGGGACACCGTGGCCTTAAGCGGCGGTTATTGGTCCCACGAGTGCGATGCATTACGACGTTGCGCGATGAAGCTAACTACTGAAATGCAGAAAGTAAATGAGTAATCGATAATCTGTTGGGAGCGCAACTTCTTCGCGTAACGTCATACAGGAGGTTCCAGGAGGAAAGGTCAATATATTCTGGGAGGTGATGGTATCGGTCATTTTAAGCAAAAATGTTCATACGAATATACGTCCCATTCCACCCTGTTTCCGAGTTAGAGCTATTTGAAGGTACAGTTGCGAAATTACTGACAAGAAAGAAATTCTACGTACTATTTCTAATATTTATTGTTCAAGTGATACATTTGTTACGGATCATAGTAAGTTTTCAAAAATTTCACAACAATGCATTTCTCAACTCTTGTGTGAACATGGCGTGTTGCTCGTTCGACATTTGCGAATATGCGAGGCATTTTGAACATTTCCACAATGTAATCAGCACAACAGCCAACAGACGTATAAGAGTAAATTCACGCGGACGTTTATGGGGTGGAACGAAGGGTGAAGTGTACAGAAAAAAGTAAATACACGAGACATTCAAGTAGTTCTATCTCGGAAACAGTGGGGAATGGGACATATATTTGTATGAACATTTCTGTTTAAAATGACCGATACTATCGCCTCCCAGAGTATTGAACTTTATTCCTGGGACACCCTGTATATCGCGTAACGGATATCCCTGTTGTCCACGTATATCCTAGCCGACACAACCGTGTATCGCTTCTTACCTAAAAACGATAACTTACAGCGCGCGAGATATTATAGCGATACGCCAATGAGGATAATCGGCGAAAGGCGGGAACTATTAATATTTGTAATCGACAGTCTGTATTGATGACATAATTAAAACTTTTCCGGAACTTTTATATCTGTATCTCCTCCCGCGATCGTCGAAGAAAACGCGTTAGGTTAAATCTCCGCAACTCTTTCCTCTCCGGTATGTTCAAATTGAAAGTTTAACAAAGATAATTATTGAACTTAAAACGATAAAAACGTGAAAACTTTCGAGCAGGAAGCTCCCTTTTTTTTATTCGATTAACAAAGAATCGCGCGAGAATTCCTCCTTGGCGCGGATCGAATCATTCGGAGCATATTCGGGCCGCTTTTCCAGCTAGTTGCCGTTAAATTGCCGATTAACTTCTACGTGCCCGCGACTTTATCTCTCGCGCGTAATTACGTGTTTATCCCTCTCGTGATTAGCGCAACGCGACCGTGCAGGTTTATTAATGCGTCTCCGCGTCGAGTCCGCCCGCACAATTTTCTCTCTGTATTCCGCGCGTTCAGGCCGGTTCGATATTCATATTTGAGGAACTGCATTCTCACTCGCACTCGCAAAAGCCTCCCGACACCCGATACGCCATGAAAATTCGAGCCCGCTTCGATTTCTATCGGTTTCGATCGGTATTCCGATCAATTCAATTTACCACGTAACAGTAACGAGCGTCTCACAAACAAAATGGAAAAAGAATGAAAAAGAATACTTTGCTCTCTCCACCTTCCTCGACTATTACCACGGAACGAATTGATTGAAGTTCGGTTGAATGCAATGTAAATTCCGAGTGAGAGAATGACTGTTGCGATATGTGGCCGTAAAAATTGATATCTATACACGACACACGTGAAATGATAAAACAATAGAAATTATAATGTGATTCCACAGCGCTTATTGAATATTGAACTTCCCTTGAGTTGCAAATTTCACAATTCTTTTCGGGACAATAAATAGACTATTGTAATATATTATTATGTACTGTCTTTTTTATCTTTTTTAATTGTCAGTTATCGTTTGGTATCTTACAACTTATTTATTGTAAGTGTACGCTCTTAAAATACGCAATTTTCATGCACTTATTATAATATAACACAACACTTGCATTTGTGCGTATATCGTACAGTCTAATTAATAATACAGAAATATCTGCAGGCCGCATTTAGAGATGGTAAAACGTGATAAAATATGCATCGTGCGTATCAGAGATACCTTCGGCAAAAATGTGTACGATGCGGAGAGAAGAGTGGGTAACCGGAGCGCTACCGCTAATAATGTCGTGGATAATTATCACTAAATTAACGATACTTTATTATTAGTTGTGTCATTAGTTATTTTATATGATCCTGTACTTTATACCGTCCTGACGAAACTATATACCGCTAACGTACGCGACATCAAAACGATTACGTAGAATGCGTACACAGCGCGATAACGATCCTGTTGCAAATTTTATGAATGCTTTTAAATATTCCATGATAACGCAAAATTCATGTCATAACATGGGCGGATGAAGAAAGCGCGATAGTTTTCGAGCGTTATGCATATCTCTTTGGAAATATATTTACAGTTAGTTAAAAGCGACGGAGTGGCACTTTTTTAAAATCGAATTTATATATGAAAATATTCATATTAAAATTTATCTGTTTCTTACTTTACATGTAAACTAGTTTGCATGTATGAGATAATGAATTAGTTATTACTTTGTATTTGTTACATCGCATGTCATTTTCTAGAAAATTTCATACTTTTATACCTCGGAAAATGGCTTTTCTTTGATAGTGTACGCGAGACGAAGGAAAATCCTTCACAGGGCAAGCTTCAAAGAGCTACTTCCATATATGGCATCCCTAACGACCGAGTAGTAATTTTCTGGCTCCGTATACGTCACTCCTCCTTTCATTGTATCCTTTCCCCTTTGATTAAGATTAATACTCCCGAATTTTAATTTAAGTCACATTTTTAATTAAGCCAACATGTGCGCCGCAGATAGGTTGTTTAGCAGAAAGAAACGAAATGAAAAATGAAGCCTTACCTAGTTACCTAAATATCACAATAAAATGCAAATATATTTACGTACAACGACAGTTTCGTGCACAAGTAGCATTTTTCTCCTGCGACACTGACAATGAGCGTAGCTTAATTCCTCGGAAACGGCATTCTTGTATCGCAGACGCAACGTTAACTTTATTGTCGCCTAGAAATTTTTTCAGCTATCACATTTATATTGCATTTACCGTGACCGATTTAATGACGGTTACATAAATCAGATATGCATTGCAATGTACACGTTCCACGTAGCGATAAACTATATTACCTTTTGTGCGGCAGATTGAGGATCACGCATGCGAAGCCCAGTGACTCCGGAAACTACAGTTGCGTTCCTACCGTGGCGGAGAGAGCGAGTGTCAACGTGCACGTGATCAATGGTAAGTCCGTCAGAAATGCCATAACTGATCCACGCGACAAGATAATCCCTGTACGCGCGTCGATCACTTATCCTAGGGTTGCTGCGATACACCCGGTCTTTGTTTATCACGGTGCATTAACCCTTTCACGCATGGCGTATCCTTTTACTGACGATTTAATCTTCTCGCACGCGTGCATGCGGGAAATTAAAATATTAAAGCGATACGCACTTCTGGCCGGAAATCGGCTTGCAATAAATCTCAATTCTCGATCGCTTAAGTAAATTAAAGTGGCCGCTGCTCTCTCATCGAAACACTTTTGATGCCAGTAATCGATTGTGCTCTACTTCACGGGCTCGCGCACACACGCGCAATGGCAAATTTTATTTTATTTTATTTTTGTTGTACTTTTACTTTCGCATGGAATAGAAGCTAAAGAATGAAAAATAACGAAATGGAGGATTGTAAAGGGAGTTTATTAAATTAAACGTTTATCAAATTTATTGCAACGTAACATGAGTCTTAATTGTTGTAGCAGATATTTTATCGCACGTTTTATTGCGTATTTTGAATTATAAGTACGCAGTGATACAGAATCGTCGGAAATTTTATTTTGCTCTGAAAAACCGGGCAATTCGATGAATTATACGTAAATCATACACACGAGGCACATTGTCGGCTTATTGTCCGTATAACCGTTGTTTTTCGCGAGCGTTTTTCCGTTCGCCTTATGATCGTCTGGCGACGTATAAAAATAACCCGATATCGTCGACGGCATCGCGTTTTCTGGCAGGGTCTACAAAAAAGCGTAATATCCAGCGGGAGGAAGACTCGTGAAGATGAAAGGCAGAACGTGCAGACCGTTTAAGAGGCGTTTCTCTGGTGGCCTCCTGGGCGATCGAACTCGAATTACAGTCGATTGTAAGAAAGCCTCGACATCCCTGGTTAATTGTTTCGTAGTTGAGAAAATGTTAATCAATTAGTTACCAGTAGGAAAATATTTTTATCGAGCTGCTCTATTTTTTAATGATTTTTTAATACTTTTACAATTGACTCATTTGTATCTTGATAATTATTTCAAGATATAATTTCGTATAAATCAAACAACGCTATTTCAGTTTACAATGTATTATTGTGATTATAATTGTAATTAGCTGCGTAAAAAATGACTAAACATTCCGCAAATTTTGAGCGTGAAATTAAATAATGAGGAACTTTGGTATTTTATTCCTTAGAATTATTTTTTTTCATATTAATGCAATTTCGAGGGTAAATATATCGATGAAGGGAGCCAGCCCCGATGACCTTGACC
>NW_011967240.1:2056830-2083969 GCF_000949405.1 Vollenhovia emeryi | reverse complement strand
TCCCTTCATCGATATATTTACCATTTCGAGGTTTTTTACTTCGTTAGTTTCCATGGGGAAAGGAGAGAGGGAAGGAGATAAAAATTTAGTAAACAAGCCCCATGAGAAAAATGACTATTTTTTTTTATAGATAACTTGTCGAGCTGATCGATGTAAAGTATCGCAAATAGAAATAGACGAGAGATCGGGAATGATACGCCTATAATTTGCAGGCAGACCACCGCCGGTATCAGCTACGCATGATACGTACCATTTTACCGCCGACCATTATCTCCCTTTTGTTATGCCGGCTCTAGCGAAACGTAATTCAATTCTTCGCCGAGATTCGAGCCATTCGGCGTCCACCCGCCTTTTCACAGCGCGGCGGTCTTTTCATCCAGCTGAATTCCCGAAGGATACCGTTCCCGAGTTGCATCCCGAAGCACGTACTGTATGCGTAACAGATATTTTTCTGTAACAAGCCCGCTCGTGATTATTTCATGCCTCTATTGTACATCTGAAGAAGAACGAAATCTTTTACCGGCGAAATTTCAAGCGCCACGTGAAATAGTGCTTCGCTGGCGTTTAAAGCGGATGATGTTAAATGACGATTGAGAAGACAATCTTTCCGATAACATATCGAGATTGATAACGCACATATAACAATGAGAACATAAATAATGATTGGATGTCAGGGAGATAAGCGTAGTGGAGAATAAACGTGAAAAATTTATATTTTAAATACTGATTGAACGATAGAACTGCGAGTAATATGACATCACCGAAATGCATTTCGGGAATTCATTTCAGAGTTTCTTTTTACGAATTGTGAAATTGGAACAATTTATAATAATTACGTTACGAGATTGTACAGATATTATTCGGAAATTTTTGATACATTCTGTTTCGAATATATTGCGCGGCTGTGCACGGGCAATCGAAAATTTACGGTATCACTGAATCGTGCAACAAGCGTATTTCAACGGGCGCGCTCGGGATTGACCAAAACAATGCAACACGCGTGTTTTACATTAATGCAAGCGTAACTAATGTGCCAACGTCTCTGTTGTGTGCGAGTGGCGATACCAGAGATATAATAATAAACCGTTTTACTGCCTAAGCATAGCTGCTATTTGATTAAACCTGTATGCGACCTGTATTCAACTGCAACGACCATTCTCCGCCTCAGTCAGTTCTCAATTAACTTCGACGAAAATAAATATTTTATTTTTTTATGGAGGCCAATAGAGAGAAAGTTCGCTCCGTTAAAAAAAGTAAAATATTTATGCTCGCTTAAGAAGCTACTTGAATGTAAAACAGACACGTTTACGTTTTGTATTGCTACACTGGCGTATCTTTACGAGCTTCCGATTGTGAAACGCGAATCGTTTGCATGATATATCGTGCAAGCAATTTTCTAGAAATTCTGCGTAGCGCTCTTAGATGCACGTGCGCATTCGATCAGAATCCGACTATTTATAAAAAGAAGATAATCCGTTTTTACGTTCGACTTGTCTGTAGCTGGGTGGGAATTATGTGCACTCGTTAAAACTCTCGTATTTGCGCCCCCGCTCGCAGGATGGAAATTTTTATTGCACGACTTATACTGCGCATTGAATGTTTTATGCGATCATGATGACGTTCGACCTCGTCAATCGATTCGTAATAAAATCGTAATAAAATTACATTCGCTTCTTTTTGTCGTAGCTGCAAGTGAAACTTAGCTGCACTTAAAAGGGCTTATAACTGCAATTAATTGAAGCAATATTTATTCTTTTATCCCTTCGATACGTTTTACATTACTTTGCGCGTATTAGTTTGAGCAAATTTCTATTGAAACATCGGATTACACGCAACCCATCTCCGATTATGACCGAATCTATACGGAGAGAATTTTCTCTTAAAATTTATCCTGAAAATCATGTGATCGTGGGACAACATGGCATTGAACTTTATGGGAGCTTTTTGAAATTTTACAATACATCCACTAGTAAAATGTATTGTAAAATTTCAGAAAACTTTCATAAAATTCTTCGAATGGTCGTGTTGTCCCACGATTACATACTTTTACTAGTAAAATGTATTATAAAAATTCAAAAAACTCATAAAATTTTTCGAAATGTCGTGTTGCCCCACGATTACATAATTTTCAGGAGAAATTCTAAACGAAAATTCTCTCGGTGTATGTACAATAAAATGATATTCGTCTTCACGTATAACATTCTGTTTTATCTATATTTCATCCGACATCTTTCACTTATCGCAAAATCTAACGCTTATTCAAACGTTATTTCAAACATTAGTGGAAATCTTCAATTCGCAGTCGTCACTATCACGGATAAGGATCCTATCATTCGACTTTATATTAAAAAAAAATGCTTGCGATTGGAATTTGGTAAAATACAAACGTAACTTTAGTGTCGTTTTGCATCGCGAAAATTACTCTCCTCCCTCCGTTATTCATTACATCGCGCGCAGATTTGCGTAAATCGCAAATGTATGCGCGTTTAATGATTTTTGCGTAAACTGCTCCAACTGCTGCTCAAGGGAACCAGCATGAAATGTCAATTACATGGAAATTGAGGAGCGAGCGAGCTATGCCGCGCTGAATAATTCGCGAATTTGTTCGAACGGTCATAAGGTGCGCTCTGAATGCAAACGCGCGGAATTTGCCGACAGTTCGCGCACATGTCAAGTAATTAGATGCGGCAGACGTGTAGGATGATAGGAAAATCGCTCGCGGTTGTTATTATCGCAGCGACGATTTTTCCTCCATCGAACACGGTCGATTCCCAACGGAGGCGATACCGCGGTCATTGCCGTCGCGTTTGAATTCTATTTTTTGTCGCCGCAGTATTCGTATTCATAAGAGATAATAGGTAGAGGAAAGTCCCTTAATGTGAAATAGACTTCTAATATGAGATAGTAGGCTTTTAACATCCAAATTCGATCAAACATTTTTTTCCGCAACGTTTACACGATTCAACAATGAATTTTCCACTAAACACATTTCACTTCAAGAGCAATAGATTCACGATAGAACCAACATATGATGCCTATTGATTTAGCAGAAACTCTGCTATCTCATATTAGGGGCTTGTCTTATAATAGGGAACTTTGCTTTAACTGTCAAACAAATAAATTTAATATTTGTTTGAAATGTTTATCACATAAATCCTTTATTTCGTACAATCTCAAAGAAATGCGACACGTCGATTTTGATAATATTATCACACAATGTAAAACGCATCAAAATTGCAATTCAATCATTATTGCTTCGCTATTGTTGTTTTCAATTATTGCGGCTTTGTTTTGTGCGCGCGGTAAATTGAATTTTTTGACGCGCATGATAAGCAACGACGATAGCCATCCCCAATGGAATCGCATCGACTTTTCGATCAACTTTTCACGTAGTTGATAATTTTTATCAACGCGAAAGTTAATTACTTTACGCAGAACCGATTAAAGCTCACGTTTTATAGTACAAAATTCTTTCATTACGCGATGTCGACAGATCAGCGAATCGACAGATTTTCACTTGGTGTACCTATTCGCGCAAAAAAGTTTCACTCCTGCAAACACGATTGTCGATCGAAGATCGCTATTGATCCATCGATGGGTCCGTTTGAACGTTGCACGCCAAGCCATCGCACGGGTTTTTAATGCACCGCCCGTTCCGTTTCGTATGATTTCAATATCGATCACCTCGGCTGCGCCAAATGCATCGAATTTTCACGATCGCGCGCAGATAGGAAATGCAAATAAATTTGATTCGCGTGAGGATGGAGGATTAACGCATGATCGGTCCGATTTTTTGCTCTCGTCGATGTATTTTTGCCGAGTCTTAATAATTTGCAGAGACGGTGCGACGCGATTCGTTATAAAAATTATTATTATCATATTACAGGAAATGTACAACGGTATATAACGGTAGGTCGTTAACAAGAGCGAGAAACTGATTATACTGCATGCCGCTAAAGAAGTTACTTATAATAAGTACGTAAACTGCGTTTATGACCAACTCGAGTTCTTGCGCTCGTTGGTGGCAAAGTGATTCACATTTACGTATTTATTCGTGGCATTATTCGTGACGAGCAGCGAGCGAATGAAGAAAGCTCACCGGGACCATCTCGAGTCTTCGGTAAAACAATTAACGTACGCCCAATTTCTTACGGGACACGCGCGATGTAATTAAATCGAATTTTCGGGTACGACATCGGGTAAACCGCCGCATTAATTCTCGTGAATTTGAATTAATCCGGATTATATGGACTCGCGTGCGCTCGGTTTACTCTCAGCTGCTCTCCGGTCGACGAACTTATTGTGAGTGCATTATAAGTGTCGTGTACGATTCATTACTTTGAACCTGATGAATAATAGCCGGCTAATTGCATTCACGGGCGTTAATGGAAAATACCGAGGGGACAACCGCTGACCAAAGTCTTGTACACCAATGCCCACTAACGCCCGGTGGGTATTTCTTTATCTTATTATCTTATTTTATCTTCTTTACCTTGTTTTATCTTATTTTATCTTTATAATGCCCCAGCAAGGCCTAATGCCCAAACTGATGCCCAAAAATGCCTAGTAATGCCCAGTAATGCCAAGTAATGTCGCAAATCTGTACACCACAATGCCCTCAGCGGTTTACCCCTCGAAAAATTCATACGAGACTAAAGTGCCGCCTGAAGAATTTTATTTAATAGTAAATCTCTGATTTCACAAGCAGTTTATACGAGGAAATGAGAAGGCAAAATGCGAAACTTTATAAGAATAGCCAACTAATAAGAATATTCTTCAATGTCGCCAGCGGTAATTAAGAACGAACGCATGCCTCAGTGGTCGAATTGGTGAGACGCCCGCCTAGAGTGTAGGGAGGTCCAGGTTCAAACTCTGGCTGAGGTAATATTTCTCGCAATAAATTTTCTGTACTATTAAAAATGCCAGACACGGTCAAGAAGACACTGACGTTGTTTATAAGAATAGATTAATATCTTTTTGTCGTTTACGCGTAAAGTTGTGTGTAATTTTTATACATTGATCTGAGAAGAAAGCGTTTTATTTCTCCCTACAGAGATATTCCAATTGGAATAATTCGCGTAGAGAGGATGAGGGAGCATTATAGTCTATTAAAATCATATAATAGGCAAATGACTTCGCTAATAGTAAGCACTATTGTTATCTGCTACAGTTTGAGAACTCTCGATTCACCAACCGCCAAGTATGTACGTATGTACACCATCGAGTCGAGACCATAATAGGTTTTCCACAATTCGCTTGCGCTTCTCGTGTAACAAATGCCACTACAAATCCCGTATTGCCAATCCCACGGAGCACAGCCGTTTCTTGAATAGTAATGCCTTTTGTAATTGGAACTTTAATTCTTACATTGCCGAACGGATAAATTCAATCGTTCAATTGATACTCGTTCGCGCATTTCATCGAAATGCAGAAAACGAAATTTGGGTCTAATCGAAAACACATAATTTTTCACATAACAATTACAATCACAGAAAGAGATACGGATAGTATGCAAGATGAATCACTGATTTTTCTCCCCCACTACGGAATTTCCTACGGCGACAAAAGAATGTTTAAGCTTCAGAAACAGAATCTCAATTTAACATTATGATATTTTAACCTCAGTGTCTACTCATTTCTTTTCGTAGAATTGGATTTATTTGTGTAATGGTAATGGAAAAGTATAAAAAGAGCGTAATGACCACTTACGTTTTTATTAACAAGAAGAATTGCCTTTAGAGCTTAAGGAATTTTCATTTGGGGGCTTTCGCGGATTAAAAGAAAATGGGATAATTTCGCGTAGCTTGTTAACGCGCGGTTTAGTGAATCGGCTTTATTGCGTGTCAGCGCTGACATGTTGCGGGATCGCATTTGGATCTGTAATATCCGAGCGTACGGTACAATCTGTCGTGCATTATGTACTCGATAAACTGAAGTCCAGGCCACAAACGATTGTCAAAGTTGTGCGGTGACGCCGGATAGTTGCGATACATGTGTGTGAATCGCGGTGTTCGCGCGATATTAATACCATTGTACGAAGTCATTGGCACAATCGTTTGCAGCTCTTCGCACGTGCGGACGATTAGGCTATATTAATGTAATAAGCGTATTCTGGTGGTTGATTCTCCCGCGACTGCCGCGTGCAAAATTTCGAGATAATTGATAGGTGATTAGTAAGAGTATCGAAATAATAATAATATTCGAATATGGAAAGAGAACACTTTTTCTGTGCAAAACTTTCCGCGAAAGAGCACATTTGAAATCCTTAAATTGGCTAATTAAAAACAACTTTCTCAACGCAATGGTTTTCGTTTACAAAATAATTTGCGATTGTGGCATCGTCAATTATAATGTCGATAATTATCGTACAGACGGCGCCAAAAAGAGATCAATAACTTTATAAGAAACCAATTTCAAAATATCGGCGCATCGATTTACGTGTCTCGAAATGTCTCAACATTGCGAATAATTGCTACAACAATACCCTGCAATCTCGTGTCTTCAAATAGACTGGTTTGATTTCTTAAAACTCGCAATAATTTTGTAAAAAGCCACGCCACACCTCGCAGTGAAATGAACGATTCATGAAACAAGCAAGTATGAGAGAACGCCCGCTAATTTCTTCGGCTAATTAATTTATCGCGCGACCTTCTCTCGTTTTAGGTTTCGCCGTAATTTACTGCACGTCCGTTTCGCTGGACGTCTTTCGTTCGCCACGCCTCATGCACCGCATATGTAAATGCGAGAGTTAACACCACAGAACGCACGGAGGATCAGACCACACGGCTAATGGGATTTTGCGTTACGCGAGAAAGCGGTTGCTTGATGATTCATAGTGATCTTCCGACAAATATTACTTTTCCACTTTTCCTTCCCCGGTTGTTTAGCATTTGCCCATCTCTGTTAACGAGATCGCAACCAGGCTGCGATAATTAGAGTGCGTAATAAACGCCCGTGGCTCTCGAGCACAATTAGCAACATAAAATGTTTATCATCTTTTTGTTACATCCATGTTCTAGTAATTTTATATTTATTTTGTGACGTACGCGACAATCAACAGTTCCATTTATGGAAATACGTGTTGGTGAAATCGACGTCTAAACAAAGAGTTTAATAATTAGGATTATTGTGATTACAATTATTATTTTCCCGTTGTAACTCTGCTGCGACGTATTGTTCTTGTTCCATTTTAGAATGCTCTTCGGCGAGCACTTCAGACGTCTCTTCCCTGTTTGAAAATCGAAACGGAGGGGAATATGTTCCAGCGAGGAAATTAATTTTCGAAATTGAAAGTGCAGTTATTATGCGACGCAACGAGGTAATGGCAGTGCCTTAAGCGCAATAATTATTTCCCACTCCATTCAATAGTATTATAACCCTTCCCCTGTCCATTTTCAATCTACGTGAACTCATTCAAGGTCCGATAGCCTCATTCTGACAGCCCGTATGCCAATCCATGCAATTTCTATTTCCAAGGGACACGGGATTTTCAGCCATTACGAACGGAAATTGCAGCTATTATTATAATGACGCGTTTAATGAGAGAACAACGGGGGGGGAGGCGGGGAGGAGGGAGGCAGGGAGGGACAGGAAGTCGCGCTTGCAGTGGAAGCGGGAGAATTGAGACGGGGAGAAAAATCACCTTCAACGGGAAAGCGAATTATTTTAATTATTTCGAACTGCACCGACCGCATACATCCGACGGCTAACCCGCGCTGCGGTGGATATACGCGGGAGCGGTATTTATTCGGCGTTGTTCTCCGCGGAAAAAGTTTTAATCGAGTAGTCCGGCGGAGTCGCGGTGGCGAATCCGCATCTTCTTTACCTCCGCCCCGCGGGCCGCGTAATTTTTATCACTCCCCGCGGCTAGCGACACCCATTTATCTCGGCTTCTTGATTTATCTTTCTACTTTAAAGCAGATTAATCGTATACCGCGTAGACGAGCCGGCTTACTTGCGGGACGTAAAAAGCAGCGCGGCGTTGCTCCGCGAGGATTAACCGCGGAGGCGTGCGCGAGATCGCGCCGGATAATCGCGGGATAACGGCCGCGTGTGTTAGGGTATATCGGCCGCAACGAAACGCAGCGGTGAGGCATTAACGAATTTCAGGACGAAATTGCTAATAACGTGGGAGACAGTTCCACGTTAATGGAATGAAAACAGATAAAAGCCGGACGGCGCGGTATCCTTTATATTCGAACCTGCGCTCCTTTCCGTTGCTTTCTCTTTTACATCGGAGGACGTATTTCGCAAAGCATACCTATAAAGACAGCAAAATGACGTAGTCGATCCAGTTTACCGTGTTCCGATTTTATCCAACTCCCGTTGCCTTTGTCCCGCGGGTCGTTGCGCTCTTCCGGTTATGCGTCGCAGAGAGGGACCCGCCGTGACTGCAAAGTTTTTCAATGGCACCTAAAAGGAAAGCGTCGCTGGACATTTCCCTGTGCAAGGATTCAACGACGTTCCCTTTGAATCGCCGTCGGAAAGCTCGGGCAACGACAACGACATGTCGGTGGGCGCACGTTCGATTTTTTGAGGAAAAAGTCGCCCGGAATAACTTGCTAATATATTTTCTTCTACCGCGAATCTCTTTTCGTTGAATCGCGTATTGATTTCTGGCGGAAGAAGCGTCCTTCTTCTCTTCGAATCGACACATCTGACCAGTCGAACATGCATCCGACAACGGATTGAATTATAGCTGGCTACCGCAGCATCTCAATTGTCGCCACAGCCGTCGTCATCGTCACCGACGCCACTCCCACCCTCGACATGACATTTCTAACCCTTCCTCTCTCTCTCTCTGTCTGTCTCTCTCTGTCTCTGTCTCCCTCAATCATATCCACGAGCCACTTTGCCAGGCACTTGCTGCTGATTCCGCAAATTGCATCTTGCCGATGCACCGTGCGTCTGGATTGCCACGAGCAACGTTTAACCCCCTAAGTATTACAAGGGCGTCACGCCCGAGTTATCTCTTTCAACAATTCTCACCTCGTTTGACTTACGCTAAATAGGGGAGAGAATTTCTTACTCTTCTTTGTTTTTTTTTCCCACAAGATCGTAAGAGTTAAAACAAGTGCTATAAAAATGAGAAGAGGTGCGTAAAAAAGAAGAATCAAGCGCATGATATTAATTATATCAGTAAACAGTTGATTTTCAATTTTTTGCTAAATGTAAGTGATAGCCAACTTATTTCAATAACGATATCTGATATTTTTCAGCGATGCGAAAAATCTACGGGCGTGCAATTTATGATCGTATTCCACCCCGTTAATGAACTGCTTAATTATCGCGTAACTTTACGCGGATCAGTTACGCGATAAAGGAGGGCGAATTTAAAGGTGAAACGCGCATACGTTTACGATGGACGCACACTCGCCGCGGTATTTCAATAGTAATGCATACGGAAAGCATCGGGATGCGTCTCGAAATCCCGAAGCTACTTGTAATTCGAGGCGTTGTATACATCTACCTTTTGGGTATCCAATATCCTCCAAGTACTCGAAATACTTCCGATATCAGAGGCGCCTCGAGGCTTTCGCATCGGTTGAAACTCCAGCCTGACGTATCGTTGCGGTCAGTCAACAAAATATATTCATGCGGGATATATTGCTTACTTTCCTCCGTTTGCCGTTACATGCAAAATATTGCTTACTTTCTCCCGCCGCTGCTGACGGCGGCTGGCGGAAAGTTCGGGCGTTTCAGCGGCGATAGCAGAAAAGATTTACGGTAATAATAGATTTTAAATCCAAAATATTACCTCGTACTCTCTCGCGTTTTCATCGAGCGGGCCCGGTGCTCCTAGAAACCAACGGTGCAAATTAATTCCAGCCGGCTTTAGGTATACGAAACGTAACAATATCAACGACATTCTAAAAATTGAAAGTGTTTTACTAGCAGGGAAAGTGTATAAGCAATTAGGTGATATTTCTTTGTTGGATCGAATCAAATAAGCGTCTTAATGCGTTAAACATTATCCTTTAATCGCAGAAACGCGAAACCGCTAAGTGAAGACCTTCATGAATATTCTCACGCAGAGATGGAACAATAGAGGAAACCCGGCGGGGTGAAGAAGAACGTGTAAATGGAATAAAATTTTCATTTTATTACCGGGCGTCGAGTTTTGCACGCGCCATCGCGAGGCCGCAAAGAAGAAACCGCGCGACAGTATTTGTCCCGGGATGTATGCGCGTCTTGAAAAGCGCAGCACTCACTTAAGCAAATTACCTTTCGTTTAATTAAAGTCTTATCCGCGGCTAAAGTATAACGTCGCCACCAGGCACATCGTGCTCAACATATTCTGCAGGGAACGAGATGTTTTCGTACGATCTCCAAGAAGCTACCGCGGCCAGGCCGGCATAATAACATTTTTCAGAGATCTCGTAAAATAATTCTCACGTAAAATTAATTATACTTCCAGCGTGTAACGCGACTAGATTGCGGCATGGAATATTCTTTGGTATCTGCTTAGCTCCCATCAGTTTAGCTTCCTCTTTGCGCGAGAAAAGAATTTAACCTAGATTCAGGATGACACTATTTAACTCTTTGTACGGCGCTAATTTTACTTGCGAGATGAATAATCGCCACGTTATCTCAGATATTACGTTATCATTATAATTGATTTATCACACTTAGTATACTTATTCTTACGCACATTTGAAGTGAAATACAATTATTTATTATTCATTTAAATCTTATCAAACTTTTAGTAATAGTACAACGTTATTGTTGGTGACGCGAGATTGTAATCGGCGCGTTTCTTTGTCTTAAATATATACTGGTCAAAGACGCTTGTAAATTTTTATTTATTTTAGCTGTAAATGTATTTCATTTATTTAGCTGCACACATAAATCATGTACTGTACAAGGAAGATCTCGTTATACAACGCATTTTTAATTAAAAATAAGGGAGATTAAGGATTAGTGAACTGAACTAGCATAGAGAGAGGGGGTCAGAGCACAAAACAACGTAGTAGCTTACGACAAAGACGTAAACGTAAACGTAGATTAGCGCATTCATATGCGTATGCATTTTTAATCGTATACTTTATTACAAAAATGATATGGAATAAGTGCAATATACAATGTAAAACAATTAATTACAAATTACGTATGAACATTTTTATCTGTATCAGAGATATGTGCCGGTATCTTAATTACTGAGAATACATTGGGCAAAGTAACAATGATTTGCGATGCATGATTCATTAGTTTATCCGATTATTGTAAGGAATATTACGTCACACAGAAATACCGCAGAAGATATTTTTCGCTGATAAACACCCTCGGAAAGGATTTCTGCTACCGAGACAAAAAATATTCTTGACGCATTTATATTTCTCACAACGTCATTTAATATAAAAATAAGACAATATCGAAATAAAATCAATAATTCTTATTCTCCTCTATCGAATTAAAAAAAGATCGACTTATTATATTGAGACAAGAGTAACTTATATAAATGTAAGTTTATATATTCTTGCGTTTAGCATAAATTTTCCTTCCATCTTACAACGCACGAAGTTGACACCACGATATTCGACAAAATACGATAAATACTATCATTTAATTCTAGATTTTAGAATTTCTAATTTAAGATTAAAATATTTCTCTCTCTATAATAAATATGATTGACGCTATATCGATCCTATTTTATGATACATTGAAGTGTAATAGCGTTGGATCCGGAAATTTTTTCTGTGGGTGAAGATACTGACAAATACGTTCCGGTACAGTACAGAATATCACTGCGAATCGGATCAGATTTAATGACAGATACGTCCGCGATACGTCATTTTAGCCGCAAAATACGTACTTGTAACGTCATTGGGTAGACAGGACAGTTGGATGAAACCCATAAATGTCCAGGTTGAAGACAATTTCGCAGTTTTTTTTTTTGGAAACTCGGTCAGTCTCCATTCACGCGTGCCATACGGCTGAATCCGAGCGCGATCCCAAAAAAAAGGAAAAAAAGCTCGCGCGTAATCGCTTGCAAACATATTCGACGCTCGATGGTCTCGCAATCGCTACGGACGATCGTACTTCGGTCGGGCTTTACGTTCGGTTGCGATGCAACGCGAGCTGCATTACCGAACGGAGAGTGCACGCTGCGGTATCTCTCTCCTCCGAGGGATTCATTCGACGCGCGAAATTGCGCCGCCGTGCACGAAACGGAACGGTCCGCGACGATTTTATTACACGGCACTAAAACCCGGTAGATTACCTTTACAAAGTTACCGATCGAAGCTCTCGCCGGCCCCTTTACAGCGCGAACAGAGCGGACCGCACCAAAAATTCGGCAGCTCTCGTTGTGACAATAATTTTCGCGATACCGAGAAATTTAGCTCCGCGAATAGTCCCACTTTTTGCTCCATTTGAAAATTAAATTAAAAAGCCTTCTTATCTAAAAATTGCACACGATGTACTTAAAGATAATAGGTAAGTCTCACTGTTACTTGCGCAACAATCCGACTATACTGACTATGTCATACGATAAAAAAGCGTATCGTCCCATTTTTCGAGACTAATTAAATTTTAGTCTCTCGATTTAAAGTCACATATGCGCACACATACTTGTAATATACATATTGTTTCTGTCCTTCTAATTCTATACGCTTTAAAAAGGGAATAGGAGAGATTTAATCCAGTATTGCACAAAGCGCACGCAATATTATGTCTAGTTCTTTTAAATAAAGTATTTAATATCAACCAATTTATATTATTATTAAAGCGAAGAATTAGATAATTCGCCCATAATAAATTAAGATTTGCAACTAAGTAACATTTGTGTACATCAACTAAATTAATGCAACATCTCTGAGTAATTAGAATTTAAGAAACAATTTTCGTTTTGAAACATTTTCTCGATCGAACAGTCAATCGTTACCTTAAGCAATACTAATTATCCACAGAGTAATATGCAAAATGTACCTATAGTATCAATGGCTGAACAAAGTAATTTAAGAGAAAGAGTGTATTAGGTATCATTTTTAGGTAGAATTTTGGACACATGTTTAATTCATATTTCGTAGGCGAGATAACGAATTCCCCAACGTTCGCTCTTGTTTTGCTGTCCGCACGGTATATCGTGCGACGTTACGCAGGTCATTGTTTACGTGAAGGTCGCCACGCTATCATTCGCTCGCCGAACGTCGAGCCGGCAGGCAGTGTCGCGAGTCGCTCCGTGTGTCGTATTACTTTTACGTTATCAACTTCCGAAACGCGATCAGTATGGGAATAAAACACTGTCATTTTGTACACTCTGTAACAAGTAACGTTCATAGATTAATTATTAAGTTTCTACAACTTGTAATGAGAAACGAATTGCATGCTGAGGCATCGGCTCTTTATCAACGTACATAGATATTTCACGAGACTAACTTATCTAATAAAATATGAACGTAAATCGGTGATACTTTAGCGTGATTACATCTCGTTTACGCGATTCGCTTTGAATTATCTGTCGATTTCAATGCGATCTGTCTTTCATTTTCGAGAAAAGATAAAGAAATTTGTTCGTGTACAGCTTTGGTATTCGCGTTGTTTGCTGTATTTCGTTCTGTTATACTTCGCAGCTCGAACAGATAGGAAGTAAAAGAAAGTCGCTACGTTATTTCTCGAAATGTAATCGAGAATTAGCTTCGTTAATTGTTACAATTAAAGACTTCATCTTGGTGGATATTTCGCTTGCATAATACATTTCGCGTAAGGATTAGATTGATTGACAATTTGGATTGTAAAATATTGTTTCGTCGCGGATTAATAACTGCTTCTTCATCGCAGAGGCTTTCATTCCGACATTTTCACTCGCGTCGCATTTTATATCGTAAAAGGGACTTATTCGTTGCTACTTTCGATTCGAGAATACAAAATGACATGTGAGTTCGTGTGATATGCGTGGCGGAAAATCATATTTCGTAGGCGAGCTAACGAATTCTCAACGTTCGCCTTTTTTTGCTGCCCGCGCGGTATCGTGCGACGTTACGCAGGTAATTGTTTACGTGAAGGTCGCCACGCTATTATTTGCTCGCCGAACGTCGAGCCGGCAGGCAGCGTCGAGAGTCGGTCCGTGCGTCGTATTACTTTTACGTTATCAATTTCCGAAACGCGATCGCGATTAGTATGGGAATAAAACACTATTAATTTGCACATCTTTATCGGTAACAAGTAACGTTCATCGATTAATTGAGCTTCTACAACTTATAATAAGAAAGCTTCGTTAATTGTTACAATTAAAGACTTCATCGTGGTGGATATTTCGCTCGCATAATACATGTCGCGTAAGGATTAGATTGATTGACAATTTGGATTGTAAAATATCGTTTCGTCGTGGATTAACAACTGCTTCTTCACCGCAGACGCTTTCATTCCGACATTTTCACTCGCGTCGCATTTTATATCGTAAAAGGGACTTATTCATTGCTACTTTCGAATCGAGAGCGCAAAGTGACATGTGAGTTTGAATGATTTGCGTGACGGAAAGTTATACGACACACGAATAATACTTTGTGCGTTTCGCGGTAGATATTTCACGTCGCGTACGGGAGTGCCAAGTGAAATTTCGTGCGATCGTCGTTAACCATTCTCGCGAGTGAATATTGTGTGAGTGCAACAAGGAGATCTGAGAGGAGGAGCCGGCCCGGGAGGCATCGGGCAACGGTGGAGCAACCGTGAGGTGAGTGTTTTATTTTATATATGTTATTTGCAAAATTAAGTATCTACTCTCTGTTTGTATTATTTATTGAAATGATTTGAGAATAAGAACCACACACAAAAATATACGATAAATCTGGTGAGTTTAGATTTAAAAGAAAGAGGTTTTTCTCGAGTAATCTATATAATTATTTTATTAAATATCTAATTAAAGAATATACAAAATATTTAATGCACTAATTTCGATTCTAAATAATTATTCTATAATAATCGCATATTTGTATTTTACAGTTCAACGCAGTTTACGACGTGAACAACTCCACTGTTGCGCATCAAATCGGTGAGTGGTAAACTTTTTGTTTCAAAACTTTAGATAATGGACCTGTTGTACAGAAAAGTAGCATTAGATCTACATTATGTAGTAACACGAAATATTGATATATATCGAAATGTATTGAAATAATGTGAAATAAAAATAAATTGTGTAAAAATAAAATAGGCTAGGAAAAGATGCTAATATCTATTAATAGTTGACAAAAAGTGAGAGGGGCGCAATGCTATGTTCTAGTAACACAAATTACATACGTCATCGGTAATTGTGTAGCTTTCATTAATATTAACTAATGGGATTAATTGCAATTAAATTTTTGCATTCGTGCATTTGTGCATTCGTGCGCTCAGCCTACTTTTGCGCGCGAAACATTTTTGCACGCGAATGTCTTCATGAACATGTACGAGAATTTCTACCAACATGTGGATGAAAATTAAAAAAGAGTTACACAAAGGGAAAGAGGAGGTGAAGATATTTTCTAAGCAAAAAAATTACGCGAGCTGCACAGTGTCATCTTAAGTCCCAAAATACATCGCAGAGGGTTGTAATCTGAAGCTTTCTTATTTAAAAATTGCACGAGATAGAATTTAGAATAATAAGTAAATATCTTTGTTACTTGCGCGATCTAACGTACGGTATAACGGTTTATCTAAGCAACAAAGTTACGCGGATTGTACAGGGTCATGTTGAGTCCCAAAAGTGCATCTCGGAGGGTTATAATTTTACCGTCATGCTCGAGCTCGAATGGAAAGACCGCTCGCCTAACAAAAGGCGTTGGAACGTGCCAAGAAAGTAATTTCGAGATTTGTCTTAGAAATTACGGTGACTGGAGAGAAGGAATTTGATGACTAACCGAAATAGCCGAGACAAATTTAGCGAAAAATTGCGAATCGCAGTTATGGCAGGGGCGCGGCGGAGAAGACGCGTTTCGAAAACTTCAATCTCCGATAATTTCGCCGATGATCTTGCCGAGGCTGAAACTCGGCGCGGAAACTTTTTCTACCGAGAAGACGGTCTTGCAGCTTCCATTAATCGAACCGAAGGCAATGCCAAATCTTCTGATTCGGGAGGCATTGTCGAGATCGGAAAGCATGTTAAATTATATCGCGTGACGTCGCGATTCTGAAGAATGAAGATGCAGGGAATGCGGTGAACATGCCCCTCGAAGAATTTAATACATTCATTAATTTAGATACGTGAGTTCATAAACACGGAAGAAATCGCAACTCGCGGATTTCAATTACGAACGGCAGCCGAAGTTTCCGTCTGAAGAGTTAGCATTCAACGGGATCGGGCCGCGTTAATTTCTCCAATTCCCTTGGATTCCCCAGGTAAAATCGCTCATATCGGGGCGCGCGAGCTATCGCGGTGAATCGAAATCCCCGCGTACACCGCCATTCGCATAATTGGTCCAGATGCGGAACAGACGAGACGAGGTGGAGGGACGGGGGCGAAGGGGCGAAATTCCGCGCGGGGCAGCTGCCATTAGAAGGGCAAGCGAGCAACGGGGGATGGGAACGAGCGGGTTCTCTCATAATACGATTCGAGATTCGAGACGACGCGCGGGGCCTCCCCCTCGCGAAGTTACCCCCGCGGATGTGCGCGACAGAACCACCGTATGGGTATCCTACGCACTCCGTGCCCTCTCTTCGAGGCATCGCTCCCTACGTGCTCGCCGCGCTTCGCGTCTTGTCTACTCGGCGCTGATTTGATTTCGATATCCCGCTGTTCATCCCCGCGGGGATTCGCCCGCGTAGTCGTTTCCAGGTGTTCGTTTCCTGCGAGAGGAAAAGAAATGACGGTGAAATCGCTGCGCCCATTGTGTTCCGTCCCGTACATTAGAAACGAAATTACGTCTCCCTTCGATATACACAGTATAATCATCTCTATTTTTTTTTCGATCGTGACACCTCCGACATTAAAGTGCATCAGGCAACAGTCATTAGGCAATAACCATTAATAAATGGTTCGATGCAATTACACGTTTTTATCTATTTATTTTATTGTATTTGAAATAATTATTATCACCTCACACTTAGCTACGCCTTAGTTTCATAAAAAGAAAAAATTGAGATAGCCGTAAAAAAAGACAGTTGACACAAATGCTACTTATATTTCGTTCTTTAGCGTTGATTAATTAAATCACCGTAGTCGTTATAATATTCTTAATATTAATTTAAAATAATTGAATAAAGATTCTCTTTCTATAATTTATATGTTTTAATTGAAAAGGCAGAGCGTTGATTAATTATTTACAACAACATGGAGAAAATCTAAAAATTATTTATATTCTACGTTTTGTGGATTTTTTCGAGAAAAAAGGATAAATAGAAAGCGACATTTCGCACCTACCAAAGTTTAAAAAAAGTTTTGCCAACTACGTGGATGAGCTTCTCAGACCGCAGTGAGCGCCTTGTGCGTACTTGGATCTCTTTAACGTTATCACGACCCTTCTAATTTTTTTTTCACTTTTCCATTAAGAAAGTTTCAAGATTTATTTCTTCGCTTTCCTAAAAATAAAGAAGAATGGTTCCGGTGGAAAGAAATCAACGGGGATAGCGGGGAAGAAAGTTCGTGTCCCTTCATTTTCTTCGCGGATGCTTTATTTAAATCTTCGCGCAACTTCGCTAATTTCTCCTGGCCGTCATTCAATAGTAGCTTGTTTACTCGATCTTGCTCTCGATATCCTGCCGATTTCCCAGAAGCATCCGCTCACTAAAAATCACCGCGCGTGAAAAGAACGAATCGAAAACTTTCTCAACGAATCGTAGATCCCCTCTTATGCGGACGACATTGAAAACCCCTATTTAAACTGATTACAGAAAGACCCGTCGCTATAAAAAAAATACCTTAATAGTAGATATTTAATCGCGAGAATCGTTTTTGATATAAAGAATTACTCGGCATGTTTAATTTCATGCATGTACCGATCTGTCATCTCTTAACATGACTTTCATAGTGATATCGATTTTTACTGTTCGGCTGATTTGATCTTTTGGTGCACATCACAGTCAATAGATATTGACAAGTTGAATGCAATAACAAATTTGAGTTTGGACAAATTTTGTTACGCAGCTAAAATTTATTTAATATACTTATGTATATGGAAATTAATATGATTGTTGATTTCAGTCAAAAGAGATTACTAAATTATGCTAAATTAATGATAAATTTACATTTTAAGATTCATCTTGTAATTGGAAAGTGAAAATTCTATAATATTCGTTATTATCATTTTCTCTCTCAAATTTTTACATCTCGAGAGGAGTGAAATTGCGTGATTTTAATAAATCAAGAGAACAGAATGAGTCCCCACATTTTGCGCGACGATTTAATTCCATTTTCTTGATTTATTAAAATCACAAGGAAAAAATTCTTGATTTATTAAAATTGTATAATTTCATTCCTCTCGAAACGTAAAAATTTTACAGAAAGTAATAACAATAAATTAATGTGCTTGATGGATAAGGACCCCAGAGCCACAACAAAGTGTTCGTGTCGTAATATTTCATTGAATATCCTGTGCGAATTTTATATATTTTTTTCAATTAAGCAAACTGGGCGCCGATTGTTTGTCGGGCTTGAAACATAGTTTCCGTTGGAACATTAAATCCACACACTTAAATCGATAATTGATTTAACTAATTTTTGCTAATAAGATTTAACTAACTTTTGCTAATAAGATTATCTTAAAAAGACTGTAGAGAATTTTGACACGAACACTTTGTTGTGGCTCTGAGCTTCTTATCCGCCAAATGATTAATTATCTAAGTATTTATTTAAATTAATGTAGTTCTCGATCAAAGTAAATTTTATTCGCCAAATAAACGTTCGATTTCGGTATATACACAGACAGTAATGCGCCGAGTTATCGCAATCAATGAGAAACGCAAAGAACAGAATGTTCCGCATGTATTTTACTGTGTGTTAAATTGTGTGATGCGGTAACAAATCGGTTACATCGCCGTCACTGGTGTTTGCGTTTTCTCTGCGTGTTATTGCGCGTACTAGGTCACCGCGCTATAATTCACGCACCATGACTTGTAAGAGCGGGCATCTCCGTGTCTCGCTGTGTTATTTCTCGAAAAGGTATCGTAAAATTCCAAACGCTATTATCAACTCGCGCGACACTAATTTTCATAATCACCGACTCGTGGCGCGTATCGAGATGGCTCTTAACATTGCATCTGCAGATATTTCACTCAAATTATTCATCTGTCTGCTGTTCTCGAATTAAAAAGGAAGGAAATATGAGGAATAATATATTTAAATTGTCAGTTCAAATGATTTAAATGACCGAAAGCTGGTGCGATATATCAATCGTTCGCTAATGATAAATAATCGCGTGCTTTTAACGTCGGACGTGCTGTTTAAAGTGCGATTGTCGTATTCCGATGATTAATGCGCGTGTAGTCGTAATTTGAAATTTTTTTCCGCAAGAGACTGTTGTTATCGCAACAAAAAAAGAGCTTCCGAGGGGGACGAGCAGGAAATATGAGAAGCATCGGGCGATGCAACCACAGGGACAACCAGAAAATAAGTAATTTATTAATAATTTTATTTATCACATCCAAGTGAAATAATCGCCAATAATTATTTTATACGCGCAATATTATTTATTGAAATGTTAATTATATTTAAATTATATACACGTATTACAATTTATTAATATGTTTATGCATTATGTCAATGTAATTTACATTTGAACTCCGCCGCTGCGTTTCGTACCGGTGAGACATTTTTTGTTATTCTGATTTAAGGGATTTAGTGAAACTTGTATCAAGTAGATGCATTACTTGAAAATGGATGGGCTAAAAGAGACCAGTATCAATATTTAATCCTGGATTACGCGTAATTGTCTATCGTGCTTACGACGATGCGCTCGCGTACACATGTGAAGGTTTATAAAATGAAACTCATCATATTGACGCATTTTCATGACTCATTATATTGTTTATTAGCATACTCGCACGTCTCTCACGTCTTATTATACGATAAAATATCTACTAATTGCGAGATATATCAGTCGCTTGAGATTTATAGGGCAATCTCGCAGGTATATGAATAATAAAAATGATAGAAAATATATCATAGTCGGAGCGATTACTTATTTCCGCGTAAGCTCGGTAAAAAGTGATAAACGATGATAGAGTGATTTTCGCGAAAGAGATATTACGTCTCCAAATCTGGTAAAAATATTATCACCTTTTGCACTTTTTGCTAAGCACGATCTTTCACATACGGATAAGGTTTTCGGGAAATACCACGAAGACATTATTATAATAGCATTGTTTGGACAATCTTAACATCGAGTGCCTTACGGGGTGGATTTCGAGCCTGTTGCTTAAATGAATATTGAAAGGGAAGAGAAGGAAGTAAAGTAGAACTGCGACAAATAAAGTAGTAATATTTTTAATACATGACGCTTTTATTTAAATTTCTTCATAATATTCTCATCTCGTGAACGATGAAAATTGGAGATGTTTATGCGTGTATTCTGTCTATATATTTATGTCAAAGGGAAATTAATTAGAGTCTATAATTATACATAAAATTATGCAAAATTATACGCTTAATTAAGAAAAAAACAACTACTATTTAAAAGTATTATTCCAGTTTTTCTTTTTACTCTTTTTCAATATTTTTTATTGGATGAGATATCTACGATTGGCCTCGTTTCACCTTTTTCCAGGATTAAATATTTTATTTTCAAATGCAAGGAAAAAATGCTTAAAGTTATTTTCAACGTGCATCGAATAAACATAAATAAAAAATAAGAGATATACTTTATAGACACGTAACTAATTTATTTAAAAAAGTACACTAATGATTGCTGATTGCATCAATTTATTCTCAATACACCTGTTTCGTCTTGATCTTTCACAGTCCATTCATTTGTCTCGCCGACTACAATCATCGATCGAACATTCGTTCGAAAACTAACATCATTTCGGTGCCGAAGAAAATTCGGGTTATCGATTTCCCATAGAGTTTTACTGGCGCGAGACATAGCCGCTAAACAAAATAGAGCGCGAGCACTGATACGCAACAAGAATACGTGCCGCCACCGCGCTCGCCGTTACTCGCGACCAAGCCAAGATCCTTTTGATTTATGGAATACTTGCAGCGAGTCAAGATCGTCTTGATTTATGGAACGTTTCAACAGCGGCCGCACGTACACCGCGCGTACACCGTCGACGTTTACACACGTCTCGAACCCAAAGTCGGTTATCGAGTAATAAAACACGTCTCAGTCGTGAAATTTCACAAAATAGTACCGCGAAACGCGAATAAAATCGATGTTATTATTCCTCTGTTGATCGAGTACGGTGCATTCGAAAGTCATGCGGCAAGAAGGTGAATGATGTCGAAGGTTGAAGTCGTAGAAGAACGTTAGGAGTGGAATTTCATTTTTTTTTGTAGATGCCGAGAACAGAAGATGAATGATTATTAAATAATTTATAGCATCGTGCGTTACAACGAAAAGTTTTTAATCTCTCTCGCCCATCCGGGAGATGAAAAATCTTTGCGTTTTAAAATGCGGCGAAGACCGCTGAAGAGTTTCCGTTGCGGCGCGAGATAGCAGGATGTAATATCTAACGCGTAACAGTTCTCTAACACTTTCCCATGTTTTTCGATAATTATGCAGCAGTTATAAATAAAAATATCCCGCGTACGAAAAATATTGCGAAAACATGCGAGTAATTCGAATATTACAAAAAAATAGCAGGATGCAAAATCTGTCGTTTCACAGTTTTGCACCAAATATCTTCCCGCATGCTTTTTAATAATGATGCAATAGCTAAATAAAATATCCACACGAGAAATGTTGCAAAACCGTGTGAATAGTTTAAATATTACAAAAATAGCCGGGGGCGCAAAACCACAACTTCGTCCGTTTGCACAGAACAAAGCCAACAATATAACAACTGCGGCTGGCACGTAATGTTTCAGTAATTACTTAGGAGCACCTCTGTAAGGAGCATACTTCCGTCGTTTTGTCGCTAACCATCGCCAACAGGCAACAGCTGAGAGTAAATACAGATAAAGTTCAGCCTGATTTCACTAGTTTGCAACGTAATGCAGATCCAAAATGGAGGGTAGAACATAAAATCTTTGTATCGTTCTGTACACTTCATGTTTCTGAAAGATGTCGCAGGAGAAATATGCAAATATACACGTAACTTGGGGAACCTTAAGTAAAGCCAACGGCACACGATACTACTTTTCCTACTGTATTGCTTACGAGAGCCAATCAGGATTTAGCTTTAAGTCACCTGATCTAAAATTCTGAATCCTTATTGGATCTCGTAAGCAATCCAGTAAGAAAAATAGTATCGTGTGCCGTTGGCTTAACTCTGCTTCCTTAAATAACTTCGAAGAAGCAACGCAGACAGGCATGCGAATGACAAAAGGCTAATCATTAGTAATGGAGAAAAGTCCTCTGTTATGAGATAGGATTTTAATATGAGATAGTAGGTTTTCAACGTCAAAATTCAATCACAAATCTTTTTTCGCAACGATTACACGATCCAACGATCAATTTTCCACTAAACAGATTTCACTCCAAGGGCAATAAATTCATGGTGGAACCAACAGATGATTCCTATTCATTTAGCAGAATCTCCGCTATCTCATATTGGGAGCCTATCTTATTGGTATCTATCGTATTGGTATCTTCAAAAAAAAACCAAGCTCTATGGTGTGTGGTCACATGTAGCTAAAGCCGACGTCAACTTCCATACCATCATCAACACGGGGAAATTGCACGGAATAATCTCATAATAGAGGACTATAATAATAGCAGAAAAACTTTCATATAGTAGTTTTAATATTTCTTAGACCGTTCGCCACACTTCTTAATACCTTTATTGTTTGATCATTGATTATTCGCGAGCACGGATGACATACGGAGAGATTTAAAAGACGCCAATAAACTCCCTAATGCGGATTGATTCGTTTTCGAATCATCCGGCGCCAACGGACGAGCGGCAGCAAGAAAAACTGGGCCGTTCCAGTCGCATCGATTAAAGACGGGGAACGTTCTATTTCAATTTCAAATATCGCGGATTGGCCAACGGTGGCTGGGTTGTTCGGACGTGAAACGATAATATCACATCGACATGCCTGGCCGATGATCCGCAATTTGCATAATTCTCTGAGCGACTTAATTTCCGCGATCTTACTGCCGCGGAACGAAAATCCTCCCGCCAATATCGCGAGATTCCTCACGAAGATTATCGTCCTCGAAATTAGTGCCGGATTAGAGAGCTGTGCAATTATCGATCCCATGTTGCTTCAATATAATAATCAAAAGTGCTTTAGGAAAAAAGAGAGAGAGAGAGAGAGAAAATATAACGGCTGATGAAATATTCTCACAAAATGAGATAAAATGAAGAATGATAGGGAAATATACATGCAATTCAACTGTTTGACGCACTGGAGTTTACAACAAAAAATGCCTAGTTGCACAGAATCTTATTTTTATGAAATATGACAACATAGTTTTATTTTAATTATTTGGAATACAAAATTACGCAGTTTTAAACGTGGTATAAACAACGTCCCACCATACGCGTTCAAGCACTGAAAAAGTGGGACATTTTTCATACCGCTGTGCTTCACAGTGTTAAATTCACAGAAAGTTAAATAAAATTAAAAAAGATAAAGATTTTAGCGTAATCGAAATTTTATTTATCTAACAAAATTACTATATATAATTTGTTTTATTTATAAAATATATGATAATTTCGAGACACCCAGTTACCCCGGTGAAATGTTATAGGATACCGTCCCTAAACAAATTGGACGTTTACTCCAGAAATGGGTTACTTGTGCGAGTTATATTATTGGCGCTCGTTACTATTATCATAAATCAACAATTGCAAAACGTCTATTAAACAAGGCGAATGCAAATTCACGATTAAATCACCGGGTTATTTGACGTACAAACGTTATAACGTGCGAGTCGACGTATCCATCCATTATGCAGCACAGATTTTCGCAAGTCTCAAAGTGCATTAACAGCGCTTATTGGGATGAATGGGCGCTAGTGTTAATATCAGCGTAAATACAGACCTGCATATCGTAATCCCATGCTTACCATTTATGTTTGCCGTGTAAGCTCGGTAACGCACCATTACAAGCGTTACACGCTTGGAGGGTCCAGTAAGTCTTACGATTATATTTAACATCTGTCCCTTTTAACTTTAATTGTGTAACTAAGTAACCGTAGATATCACAAGAGAGCATTAAAAATATTTATTGTCTTTATAATATTCTCGCACAAAACCTTTGACTATAATTATTTTCTTCTTACGTACAATTTTTAGGGAATGATACCTGGAATGCCGACAATATCCATTCATCGAGAATATTCTTCTTTTTTTATTTAAAATTTTTCTATGAAATATCCGTGTGACCTCGTATTATATATTTTTGAAATAGATTTTTATCGATTTTTCTGTTATTTTTCTCGAAAAATTCGCTATAACAGCGTAATTATAAAAATTACAGAAAAATACAAAGCCTCACTCCGAGAAAATAAAAATGTTTGCGTTTACTCGGTACGTTCTGTACCTGTACGCTTCGTAGAACGCAATTTCAGTTTGCCATTCACGTTCATTGGCATTGGAATATCCAGTGCACATGTGCTCGGCACATGTGCAACATACCCAACAAACACATACAGGCGCGTAAAGGATACCGATTATCGCTGTGGAGGCGTCTACGTATATTTATGGCCAAATTAACCCGCGGAAATACCAAGTGCGGCGGTATGAATGTGGTCTCATAAATACGGGCGAACGAGTTACGTTTATATAAAATCGCGGCGCGGGGCAACCGCGCGAGATCGGTCGTTGGCAATTTATGGATTTTTCATCTATGGCACTTGTAAAAATGCTGAGCCGATCTAAATTGTGGTAGCGAACGTGAGTGTCGGCGAAACCCGAGTCGAATATTTTGGCCTCAGTTTAGCGTCGTATAATTTTTAAATTGGTATAGCAAAGAGGTCGAACTGAGATCTTTATGTCGAAAAAAAATATATTGAATTTTTGACCCCGGATAGGCCTGAAAAGAGTCGCTATTTCCCTTTTAGCAGTAAAGAAGCCAATGCGAGTGTAATCAACTGAGGTTCGGTAGATCCTCTTCGGCCTAAGAGGTCCCAAAGAGGATGAAATATTTTATTACATTCTCTCTGCACTGAGAGACTCATTTTTGTTAAATAAAACGAAATAATTTGATTGAATCATTTTGTTGACTGAACATGTAATTTAGTTGTATAAAACAAAATTATGTTGCTGAAAAGAAGTTAAATGTTATGACTATTTTCTTTCCATGAGTTGTTTATTTGAACAAACTTTTATGGTTGAGATAACAAATTCGTCCATCTCATCACATCCTAAATAATTGTATTTGACGCGTGAACTAAGTCGTTTAGTTGAATATTATAAAAGGATTCTACAGGTGTTCACTTAATCAACTAAATTTTTTACTTGTATCAACTGAAAGATTTGTTTGCTCATATCCGAACAAGAAATTCAGTTGAGTCAACTAAATTTTGTTTCATTCAACAAAATAGGTCTCTCAGTGTGAGGATTAGAATAAGCATTAACAATTTTTTTACTCATCTGGGCCTCAAATCGGAGTTTCAAACCGACTCTGAGGTCCAAATGAAGACACAACAGAATAATTGAGGTCCATCCCGAAACTAAATAATCGGTATCGTGCCCGGATGTACCTTTCGCCACAGATACGTTCATTTTGTTCGAAATGCACCCGTCAATAATGACTTTCTGACGCGGAAAAGTCCCCGCGACTTTTCCTACAGATTTAAAAGTTATTTTTGAGTTCAATGTTCCATTGTTTCTGACGGCAAGCGCTACATTCCACGGCGTTCTAATACCAAAATTTATAGCACTTTTCGTTTCGCATACTACGCAATATAGTGTCGCACGTGTCAATAAGATAATGATTTATATTCAATCATATTCAAATATACGAAGGTGTACGTGACAGAACAAGAGATTGTGTTTTTTAATTTTAATGAAATGCACAACGTAATCGCGTTGCGCTGGCGCATTTTAATTTACGCACGAATAGCAGACATACCGCACCATTTTATCATACATGAAGATGAAAAATAAATGAAAATTTGCTTTATTATAACGTTACTTGTTAATGCAACGTACTCGAGTTTCATTATCCTCGCTGCACGGTTTCGCACATATTTTTTAATTAAGATCGAAATCCGAACTGAGAAACGTGGAAATTGCTTTAAAATTTAACCGTAAATAATTTTTACGGGGGAAAACAATTGAGAGATTTAAAAAATTCATATATAATAAAAAATAGCTAATAAGACTTCGCATTAGCTAAGTTTTCAGCTTGTCTTTATATAATCGGGACTAATATTAAAAATTAAAATATTAATGCAATTAATCCATTTTACGTTTATTGAAAAGAAATGGACTGTGGGCGGTTTATGTCTGGAGCATTGTGAAAAAAATCTGTAACGCAACACAGACGAATGACATCGACGTTTCTATTCCTATCCCTTGTGAACATCATCAGTCAGAAATAAAGGGAAAATTGCTATAACGGAAAAGCGAGACGCTGGATGCCACATGCGCCGTAACTGGGACGTAGCGATAGATCGAATTATGTTTTACCCGTGCTAACCACGATATAGAGGCAACATGAGGACGCGGCCCGTCACGAAACAAACGAGGTATCGTTACAATGGATAAATGTGGAAAATAGACGTCACGATCTTTAATGGAATCTTATAACACCACGCGCGTTATTATACAATGTCGATCCCACTTCCTCGCGAATGTATATTACCTTAGAAATCTAAAGTAATGCGTGCCCTCGGTTTCGTACTTTCTGCGATTTAGCTTCGTCGTAACGAATCGCAACGGAAATTCACGGCGGTGATTTTAATTGCAACTAGAAGTCTGAAGAATAGGATTATTGTACTAAATGATATTCAAGCGATACAAAAATCTGCAAACCTGAATGCAAGGTGATAAACGTTGAAACTATTAAATCACGTTGTGCAAGTGCACAAAGTATCCTTCGTTACAGTGTTTATCAATTTATACATAAGGGTGTTAAAAAGAGTTTAGGAATTTTAAGAGAGAGAGAGAGAGAGAG
>NW_011967240.1:2045605-2054894 GCF_000949405.1 Vollenhovia emeryi | reverse complement strand
AGAGAGAGAGAGAGAGAGAGAGAGAGAGAGAGAGAGAGAGAGAGAGAGAGAGAGAGAGAGCAGATAGTACTCGAGAAATGAAGGAAAAAGATTCGAATAAACTTGAATCGAAAAATTAATATCTTCGACGTTACAAACAATTTTCTATTTTGATTAAAGTAAATTTCATTTATTCAGAAGAAGAAAAAAGAAGAATTCGTGAAACTCCGATGGTTACAAATGGTTTTCTACATGTCCTCCTCCCATTTCCACACATGCTTCACACCTTCGTACCACAGAAATGCAAACTCTTTCAAAAATTCCCGATTGTTTATAACGAAAATATAAATTTTGCGACCTATGTTTATTCGAATCTTTTTGCTGCACTTTATGAATACTATCTGCTCTCTTCTCTCTTAAAATTCCTAGACTGCTTTCGTTGACCTATGTGTACTGGAATTGTTTGCCCCATTTCGTGAGTACTATCTGCCCTTAAAGTTATAAAACCTTTTATTGAACACTCTGCACATATGTATAAATAAGACACTTATAACTCGTGTAAACATATGTCTCATAAATAATTAATTCTCTCTGAATTTTCGTCCAATTAACACAACTACCTGTATATTTTGTACGTAAAATATTTTCTTTTTATTACTTCTCTCTCTACGCGTACATTACGTAACTAATTTGTCACGTTTAATTCCTTTGGTTGAGTTCACATCAAAATAATTCATCCAAGTACTCGCATCGTAAATATCCTATTGACCTATGTGCACTGGAATTGTTTGCTCCATTTCATGAGTACTATCTGCCCTTAAAGTCCTAAAACCTTTTATTGAACACTCTGCACATATGTATATACAAGACACTTATAACTCGTGTAAACATACAATTTGTGTATCATAAACAATTAATTCTCTCTGAATTTTCATCCAATTAACACAACTACCTGTATATTTTGTACGTACAATATTTTCTTTTCATTACTTCTCTCTTTCTCTACGCGTACATTACGTAACTAATTTGTCACGTTTAATTCCTTTGGTTGAGTTCACATCAAAATAATTCATCCTGCAAGTACTCGCGTCGTAAATATTTACTCCTCCCCTGACTTGTCAATATCACAAAATTAAACTATCTCATATAATATGCCACGCGGCACTATTTTCTATTAATTCTCCAAGCAAGATGAAATTTCAGAGTCTATTAATTTCAGAAGCCCCAAGATCAAGATTTATGATTTAGTGTAGTAAAAAGTTTGTGTAACCTGTACAAGGATTTTAGCTGATAAAGAAATTCTTCTCCCTAACTTTAAACGCAACGGATATTGTAACACTAAAAAATAAGAGGGATTACATTGATTATAGTAACAAATTGATTAATTACAGTAATTATAGTAACAACATAAAATATCATCAGGGTTGGGAAAGTTACTTTATAAAAGTATCTAGTTACAGTTACTCAAAAAGCAACGAATCGTTACTTTGCAGTTACTTTCTTGCGATGAAAGTAAAACTATCAAATCTGCATTTGAATTGTAAAGCGTCGATAAAGGCGTTTATGCGCCAATGTAACACCTAATGTGATCCGTGGAGGTTTCAAAGTTAAGGAGTTAAGTAACAGTTACAGATGGAGAGAAAGTAACGAAGTTAAGTTAGAGTTACCAAAAAACAATAACTGTAACTTCGTTACAAGCAATGAGTTACTTCCTCAAATAATATTTATGTTATTTATTAAACCCTGAATATTATACTTAAATAATATTTATGTTATATTTCAAAAATAATAATATAGTATATTACATTAGATTTTTTTTGTATTAATATCACGTGGAGAAACGATATAGTTTAAACTCTATTTAAACTCTCTCTCTCTCCCCCTCTCTCTCCCCCCCCCTCTCTTTCTCTCTCGTCTAAATACAAAATTAAGACTGCAATTTCGCTGTTTGTAACATCTCGTGTTTCAATTAATGTCAATTCAATTAAATCATTATTGTTTTGCGCTTTGCGACAACTTGAATTATTATTTTCCGCTGCAACGGAAGTCCCTAAGATTCAATCTCGGATCTCTCGTCTCCGAAAAGCGACGGCTCCAAGCTTGCGGGCTAATTCCGCAATATCAGGCATTCACCGTGACGGCGAGGTGGAGAGGCTAATTCCTGTCGATATTCCCTTCATTCGAGCGAATCCATTAAAAGCCGAGCCACCGGCGTGAGACGAAGGCCCCGCCGATCGATTTCCTGTCGGGCCCCCTTTTTTTCGTATCGGCGCCGCGACGATCGCGGTTCTTGAATCGGGTCAAGTGCACTTGCACAGCGGCAAACTGCCAAACCGCGATCGCGTTCGCCGCTGGAGATGAATCGGAGGAGCGCTCGTCTAGTTGGTCATTAGCATAGTCTATTACCGTTCTCTCCCTCCGCTCCCCTCCCCCTCACTCTCTCAAATAGGCTCCGCATTGCTCTCGAACGTACTCGGTACCAAAACCATAATTCGACCGAGAGCCGATATATCCCGTTCGAACGATTCGGCGAGGGAAAATCGTCTTCTATTTATTCCATTTTCGAGACGAAGGAGAGGAGGGAACGAAGGGGGGGGGGGTACCTGATTGCTTTTCCGATATTTATTTCAGCAGTTTCCATTAATCATAGATAAAGATCCCCCGCGCGTGTGTAAGCGCGGCAAAAGGAACCCGATGTAGCCGTCGATTCGTACAAAGCGTCGGATTCTCTCGCAAGAATCTCGCTTTTAGCGCAGAGAGAGAGAGAGAAAAAAAGAGGAACGCGAGTCCAGTTTGAAGAGCTTGTGATGTTTCGATAGCAGTTGCGCGCGATGAATTGTTGCAGCCGAAGCATCCTGTAACCAATTGATCGTTTAAAACCGCTTTGCACGCCGCCTCTGTAACATAGAATTAAATTAACGACAACATTGGTGTAACATGTTGTGGAGTCACGCGGTTTCCCCCGAAATTAAAAGCGGAATTAACAGAGCTGGTTTCCGATTAAGCTCAAAATCAGTGTTGAAACATTTTTTAACTCCATAATGAACTGATTTTCGAGCGAAGTGGACCACGCGCAGAATAGAAGCGAGGTTATTAATTTTAATTTTGCATCACTATTTCAATTTTATATAAATATCTTTATTATTACAGCAGCATTAACTTTTCGTGTTTACTCGGATGTCTGTTTGCCCGAGTAAAACTAAATAAGGAATTAAAATTAAAATCAAAATACAATTACGTTGCATTGTGAAAATTAAATTTTAATTTTTAAGTATCTCGGTAATTTTGGAAAATGTTAAATGCATCCTCGCCGAGAGTACAAATCGTAGCTGTACGTAACTCGTTCTTTGCACTGTCGCGAGCCTTTATTCGCGTGTGCACAGGCATTATCGCGAATTTATCATTCTTCCTTCGTCCAGCGCCGATCCCGCGGTATCTAAACGACTCGTTGCGCCGCCGAGATACACAATTATCTGAAGTAATTGTGCCAAGCCCCGCTTAAGCCGCGATTGTCGCGTATCGCGCACTTAATTCGCGTTTCTCTTATCACGCACTGGCGCACGAATTTTCCGCAGATGAGCCCGCATGCGTTTTCGACGCCCGCGCGTCGTTTCGTTTACCGCGCTCAGGCGTAATGCGCCGTAATTCCGCGGCGTTGTAATTATTGTTGGCGATAAATCGCGCGACCGCGCCGGGCCAGGGTGGCGCGTGCTAATCGATCATCGACTGGAAATAAAATTTCACTCCGCCGTTCCGCATTCGGCGGAACAAAATATCATCGGCAAAATGATTTATCGCGTGACATCGCGGGGTATTACGGTTACAGCAGCTCCGTCCGGGCGCGTCGATTACGGCAAATAATGTTGTTTCCAGCGCAGTTATTATTGTACTGATTACTCGAAAGCTGAACACCGGATATATCGTTGTCCTGCGGAAAGTATATCATTCATGCCATTATTGCAAGGGTGAAGTCTCAACGTCACCTTTCTCTGGCGCCGCTCGCCGTCGAGATTCGCGATCGGATCGACAATTTAGTCAAAATAAAGCTGTTAATATTTTTCACGCTGGAGAAACATTTCCTCGGGCAAAACGCCAGATTTCCGCGGTGGCCCAATCCGAAATGTCCCGCGGTACGGTGAAAAAAAAAACCCGAACGAGCCGCGAGCTGAAACCAGAGAGTCAATTCTGTATCTTGTAATATAGTGAAAATGCTAAAAGTGAGCGGCTTTGTCTTTTTCTAATGGGATAATTAGAAGAGAATTGCAAAGGGTTTAGACTGTTAGAGTTAAACGTGCGTTATTTGTGCGTGTCATTAATATAATATATTCTTGATTACAAGTTCCGGACGTTTCGGTTAACAGTTTTAACCACCTTCAATGATAAGTTCGCTAAGATTGTAGAGAATTGTATCTGAGTCGCGTAAACGATTCTTCAATTCGAGTCAACTAGAGGATTCACTACTACATAGATTCCTAGAACAGAATTGACCCTCGGAGCCGAATATCGTCAGTCCCTCGCAAATTGCAAGGGTCTCGTGCGCGCAACCGCTCCCTCTCCGTCTCCGGTCGAGCTTATTTATTTTTTTGAATTGATTGATTTTTATAAAACGCGCATTATTTGCTCGCGGGCATCGGGAGAGCCGCGCACGTTCGGCCAATATTTGCGATGCCGCGATCAAACGCGAAACGCACGAGTGTCTCGCGTATTTCGTCGCGCGACGTTTCGGTTGCGAATATCGTCCGATTACGCTCGAGCAAAACGGCGCCGCCGGAGGAACGGGTTCAACATACCGGCGGACGATGCATCTAAGGACTCCGCTACTGTCTTGTCAGTCGCCGCCGTCGCCGCCGCTGCCACGCTGCTCGTAACGTTAGCGCAAACTCCTATGACGGATGTAAGTCATGTAACCCAGTTTCAGGCGCTGCGCCGAGTTGCTTAAGTGTCTAGTTGCCGTTTTGCCTGTGCGGTCGTAACTTTCGCAATGGGATATCCCGGAGTTCTGCTTAAACATCGTCATCACACACTTATCCCACACGTCGTCCCAGTTTACCGCAATTCATTAGCGATTACGTGAAAATGGATCGTCTTAAGATTCTTTCCCGAGTGAAATTTCTGCGAGAAAACGCACCGCGAATTAAATAATACGCTCCCCCACGTTATAATTTTGTTATCATTTGCTGCTCGCGTTAGGCGATATCTCTGCCGTGTTAGTGTTGGTCTACAACCTTGCTTTAAGTAAGCTGTAAGCCTTAAGCCGTAAGAAATTAACCAATCACAGGCATTTATTCCCCTCACTCTCACCTGCGATTGGTTAATTTCTTGCGGCTTAAGGCTTACAGCTTACTTAAAGGAAAGTTGTAGACCAACACTTGCTACTTCTTCGGTGAAAAATGCGGGACAGTTTTGTTATTCTTCTACCGACGTGTAGATACGTTCCATTATATTCCTTGCGCATAATTCCCGGTATTCTCGAGGCCGTGTCCTATTCACCGTCAACGCAAAGGTATCTTCGTCCGGCGAATCATGAAAAATGTAGGGGCGTACATTCAAATACGGATCCGACAGTCGCGACAACGCGGGATGATTTCCTTCGAGACGAGATTCCTTTAAACCCTTTGTTACCGCAGGCCACATTTATTCCTCGCTTATTCCTCCTCGCTCTTACAGCCGCGCGACCGTGCATCTTTTACGAGGGCGCTCGGTATCCTTTCGAGCAAGGTAATAACGCGTGCCGTGAAGAATTAGGCCGCTTCTCCCTCCGGAAATGCGTGTAAAAAATGCGAAGGGGCTTACGTTTCCTCGGAGCGCGCGGACGAAAGAAATTGCTAGAATTGTAAAGTTTCTCTCGGTTTTCCGTTTCTCTTCGGAACAAAGCATTCCGTTTTCCTTTACGGTATTTCTCAGAATTAAAAATCTAATTCCGTTAGAAGAGCAAAAAAAAGAGAAGGAACGCCGTTAAGGAGATAAAAGAAATAAGGTCACGGGGGAGGACAGTTTTCGATTTTTATTTCACAAGTTCCCTTTAATGTGTTGCGAAGCTTCGTTAAAACCCGATTAGCTCATTGTATCCTACTTCGACACGCATTGTTAGAGTTGAAGTCTTGAAATTTTTTTTTTAAATATTCGACGAAAGCGCATTAATATAAAGCAACGGGGATTTTACAGTCTTGTTTATAGGATTATCTTGAGTCGAAAATTGTAGAACGCTGAAGAGTCATACATTTTAGAGCGCGACTGTACGTACGATAACAGCAATTTTTATTATACATATAAAGGCCCGGTATCCTTTTAGGAAATCTTGTTTCCCCGACACGTCTTATCATCAATACCCTCGTTTTTTAAAGCGAAAAAGAGGCAAAAAATACACGTGTGAATAATGTAACTAAAAGGGGCACGGTCGATGCTCGCGATGGCGGTTGCTCCCTACGCGCCCTGAATCGCAATCGTGCCCGGCACCTACCTGACACAACCCCCGGAAATTTTTCGGTCGATCGAGCCGCGCGCGTTAATTACGCGGCGCTCCGTGCGCGAAAGATTACAGGGGTTTTCGAGCGACGGCGGCGGCGGGGGCCGAACAGTGGAAATTTCGCGGTGTTTCGACAGCCGGGGATCTTTCCGGTTGTTTCAGCAGCAACCGCCCGGGTGCCGTTACCACCCGTAATTTTCCGCGGCGCGGCCGACCGCCTCGGCGCAACCAATTTCGACACCGCATTACCCTTCCGCGGTTATCTCACCGGGGTTGCAACGACCCCCCGACGAATCAGAAATCGGCGGCTTCAGACGTTCAGAAGCGCCGGTCGATTTGATAGCCGGCCGCGAAACCGTCAATTCAATTACATCGGCCGGCGAGATAATTGGCGAGAAATTGCCAAAGTTGCAATTCTCATTTCGGAGCTTGAAGATTTTAGGGCACGGATTTTCTTGAATTTGAAAATATGTGGAACGGCTCGCGTGAACAGAGATCTAATGAGGAAACGGCAATCGGCAGGACATCGGGAGGATAGAGTTAGAACAGAGTTGGATAAATAAAACCTCTAAATATTGCAATCCAGAAACTTTATTCGTTAAGAACGTTTCCTTTATTTTCGCATGAAGCAAAATTATAATCGTTTATAAAAGAACGAGGTATAAGTCACCTATTGTTACATGTCGGTCTTAATCTTCACAAATGACCACTACGTAACTTACAATTAGAAGCGCAATAATGCAAAGGCGATTTCATTATATGTATACGTTCTCTTTGTTACATAATCGAAAAAATTATTAACTCTTATTCATACGCGAATTTCCTATACAGTTTAATTAGATTTTAATAAATCTGCCTTTACATATAGTAGCGCGGGCAGCTGTTTTCATGGTACAACAAAAATAACGAAGCAATTTGTTGAACTTTTATAATATACTGGTAGATGCGTACTCATAGATACGGGTGCATAGTTTAACGTAACATTTTTTTCCACAATAGTAAAGGGAGAAATACAATATACTATCCAGCAGTATTTTTTAAAGCAGCTTCAAGGAGAAATATTGTCATTATTAAGATTCTTACGGAAGCTGACTGTCATCATTAAGTTGCACCATCGTTTCTGGAATGCAAAGCGTAATGTACCGTCTTTGGACAATCAGAATACGGCATTAAGCGCGAGTGAAGCAGTTTCTACCGGTGTCGACCAAATGCTTTATACAGCGGCGTGTATATTAAAAAGAATCGTATTCGAAGACCCGACACACCTATATTTGCACTAGAATTAAACTATTTGAAGTACAAACAAAATAAGAATAATTTACAGTACGGGGAAGGGGGGATTGGATGCTAAATGTAGCATCTAAAAATGCTAGTCGTTTATCGATTTGAATATGTGAATTCACTGACGATAATAACTCCATCTGTAAAAAACTGCGTTATGTCCGAAAAAACCGGCGCGCAGGACAAATGTGGAAAAAAACAATATATGAATTCACAATTTATTAAAAATTACAAGTGTAGGCTATGTACATCCTGCCTTGACTCGCATTTGCCATTCTTGTTTCTTGTTTACAAGTAAAATACTTTCATCTTGCATTGTCTTGTATCTATAATACGACCACTTCAATGAGATATTATAATTGTATTTTTTATTAGCTTAAATTAATAATAGCGCGTCTAATTAAATTTATTGCAACATGATTTGATATGATTTCATGTATTCTACTTCAAATTGTGATTAATTTGCAGAATATGCAGTTCTATTATTCTATTAGATTAACAACGTGGAAATACCTTTTTTTTATTGTTATGAAAACAAAGAGCAGCACTATGCAATCCAATTTTTGAAATTCGTTGGAAACCATAAGACCCGACAAAAAGAAAATCCCTTCTCCTCGAATGAATCCGTCTAGCGATCTCATCGCGAATAAGATCGCCTTCCAGAAGCATATTCGCGGTATCGTGGGTAATTCTATTTTTTACGAATAGATCTTTGTGCTGGGAACGCAAACTTATCTCTTTATCTAATCTGTTTACGAGCCCTGAAGATATTCTTACGAAACCTTGAGCAACGTAATCTAGGATTGCATAACTTTGTCACGATTTATAAGAAAGCTTAATTTTAGATTGCGATAAACTTTAATTCTCTGCATTAGCTCGCGTTTACATATAAAATTTTATTACATTTTGTATTCGTGACGTAAAATTTATGCAAAGCTTTACTTTGTGAGCATTTGAATATTGAATATTATAGAAGAAACTTTATTTATTCTATCTCATATGAAATATTAGAAAACATTGCTTATTTCGTACTTGCGCTTCAACCTTGTTACGTATCGCGTTATCCTGCTCGCTTTCTCCATTAAATTCGGCGACAGCGTGACGACTTTAGGAAGCTGGACAGCTTGCGGCCGGGGCTTTCGGTAGGCGGAAATGGCGGACGGCGAGCGGAAACTGATACAAATAACGAGATGCCGTCTCTCATCGTCGAAAAAAAAGCGCATTTCTTCCGGCAGTGCAAATGAGCTGCGGACCTCGGCCGAAGTGCAATTATCTCGGGCGAAGTGCATGAATTCATCTCTTCTCCATGCTCGATGAATGCGCGCGCCGGCTACTCCGGAAAGATAAATATTCAGATATGCATAACAGGAAGAAGGCAAGGCGAATGCGCCCGCGATTTGTCCGACCCGACTTATTTCTTTCGCCTGGGACTCAGCGCCCGTCGTCCGTTAGAAGAACATTAATTTCACCAAGTATTATGGCCCCGTCCCCCCGGTGCCAAATGCGTCGGATCGTATTTGCGGGGATGTAATTATACGAGCGTACGAGAGAGAGAGAGAGAGG
>NW_011967240.1:1966284-2044109 GCF_000949405.1 Vollenhovia emeryi | reverse complement strand
GGGGGGGGGGAGAACGGGTGACACCAGTTCGCTCTTCAAAGAGCCTAACGCAAGTCGGACAGAAAATGTAATACAAGAGAGCTATTTATTAAATGCGCCCCCCCCCCCCGCTTCTTAAGCGTTATATCGCGTTAAACGGACAAAAATTTCCACTTTCGCAATCCTTTACGACGCGCGGGACTAACAAAAATTTCCTCGGTTTGGCCGAGCCCTCTCGTCGAAATTCGTGCTGAATTATTCATTGAATTCGACAATCCCGTACACCCCCCCGTCTATATCCGTCCTATCTGTCTGCAATAATCGCGACTCGCTTTCTCCGCTTTCGAGCGCACCGCTAAACGGCGATGCAAAATTCATTTAGCTCGCATATTCGGCTAATTATACTTTGTCCCATTCTCTTGCCGCCGCCACGAGATTCGCGGGGCCGAATATGCCTTTGCCGGCGCCGCGCGCGTTACGCGGATGTATTAATAACTCTCCATTGTTCCGCCGCGGCGCGAAATCGCCGACGAATTCCGTTGAATTTCAATTCTCGATTAATTACACAGTTAATTACACAGTCCCATGTCGCCCGCGGAATATTTCCGACGAGTCCTTCGTCACTCGCGTCGCGCGACTCTCGTTGCGAGACGACGCGGCGCGTTCGGTCCGACGTACAAAGAGACTGAAAATGTAACAATTATTAGACGGGCTTGAATTTCACATTTTATTTTTATTACCAATAAAGCCTGAAATCCCTCTAACGTATTATAACCTTTTTAAATCTCCCTTTAAAAATGTTTTACAACTTTCTAGAATGTCATTACGAAAGATTATTCTATTTAAAAGAAGTACGCTTGGAGCGAACCCTCTTGAAAAGTTTTTACATTTGTGTGATTTATGGCGTGATTAACTAACGATGTGATTCTTTTATGCCAATAAGTTTTCACTTCTATTTTAAGAGTAGAGTGAAATCGTTTTATTTTCACGCGACCACAAAAGATACGCGCGTTTGTTTTATCGCAAACTTTTGTGTCAAATAATAATGGGAGCGAAAACGGCGTTAAAGATTACATCGATGAGACGAGCCGGTTGTCGGGATAATCGTTCGATTATCAATGTCGGACCGTCTTCGGCGGCACGGATGCGTTATGGGTGAGATGTATGCAAATACAATCATCATTTGAAACTTTCGCCATAAAACCAAATAACGAGTCCGATCGTGCGGCGGGAAACAAATGAACGCGGTTAATAGAAACGTACACTGCGGGACGATTGTTTAAAAAATGCACGTAACAGCTCGTGAATTCGCACGGCGCATATTAATCGACGGTAATCGCGTCGGATGCGGGGTGACGGGAATGAGGAAGGCCTGTAATACCGCTTGATTTGATTTCTCGCGCAATGCATCACACACTTATGCACCCAGGTCTGTAAAGTTGACACCCCGAAATGCGAATTTTTGCAAAATTGATATGACATTTGATTGTCCACATTTTGTTCACATTTGTCCATAAATAATCGTTTTTCGTTCGACTCTTTCATTTCATTTTTCTGCAAGGTGGACGAAAAACGACTATTTGTGGACAAATATTGTCAAATTGTGGACAATCAAATGCCATATCAATTTTGTACAAATTCGCATTTCGAGATGTCAACTTCGCAGACCTCGCGCGCCTTTATACGTTGATCGTTTGCGAGTTTACCGCGGACCGTTTTACATAAATTGTCGCACAATTATGTTTAAATTAAGTGAATTCCACATCGAGCTTCTCGAACTGAAAAGCTAGGAAACCGCGAAACACAAAGACGTAAAATTATGCGAGAAAATCAAAGAGATCGTTTGGACGTCAGATGAATATTTTGAAAATGGAATCAATTTTCTCTGCTCGAAATGTATTTTCTCAGCAATCTATATTTGATTACTTCTGGAATGTACCAGACTCAAGATCGAGTCTTTTGTTGAATCCCGAAAGTGGCATTGCTGGCGGGATAATAAAAAGTACCCACGTTTGCCGTTGATCGGTCCAAGCAAAGAGGAATGGCGGCACAAACCACCCTCGCGACGCTCGTTCCAATTCCAGTGCTGTTCGCCAAGAAATCAATCGAGGGTGCGAATGCCCCGACGCACGAGAAACACGCCGCCGCTTCCACTGTACTGTTGCCGTATTACACTGACCCCAATTCTGCAAATCCGCCGGGGCCGACGTAGAATTACGTCAAACTTAAGACTATTTCACCTCGAAATACCCGTCCCGTTCCACGGTGAGGGTTCTTTAACAATTTATGCCTGGAGATCCCGTATCTACCCATACAAATGGCCTAGAAGCATATTATGACGCCATTTACTACCGCGCTGTAAAATTTACGATTTTACAACGTATATAAAAGATAGAAACATTTTTGGCCATATATAGATTCGTGAATTAATATCAGGACAAAGGCTCGAAATATATACATTTTGTGTATTTTAAAAGCCACGGGGAGGTATTGTATGCAAATAGGGAGCTGAAAAATGAAAATCGTTTGTGACATGATTTATTATTGCACTGCAAAACTTATAATTACATTAATACTATAATATATTAAATAGTAAGCAAAAATTAACAATTTTTAATTTGTCATGAACAAATGGAATCGTGGTCTAATAACGGAATTTAATAAAATCTAAAAACACTCGTATAATGTTGAAACTCTTTAAAATAATATAAATTTCGAAACGCGGACAAACGATATAAAGAATCGTAAAATAAATATTAATTGGAAAAAATGATCGAAGTCAAATAATATGCCGTGTAATTGCACGTTTATGACAATTTCCAATTTAACTAGCCGTAAGTAGTGGTTTACTTTTACACTGGGAAAAATTTCCATCGGATAAATCAATTAAATTTCGATGATTAATTTTTCCGATTACATTTTCCAATTTATGGATACATCCGACGAAATTTGATTGAAAAACCGATCACATTTTTCATCGGATATACCCGTTTGTTATTATGTAATTGGATTATCCGATTGTATTATTTAGTCGGACATTTTTCTCAGTGTAGGATATGAATCACGCCGTTCGCGGTAGTGCATCGTTACAACCGGGAAAAATTAAATTCCATACGTTTCGACTGCGTCTGCACATCCTCCTTGCTCACCGCATCTCCGTTACATTACGCCGTGTTCCATCGGGATCGCCAGATCGCTAAAAATAAAGGAAAGGTACGCTACGAGCGCTTGTTTCTGTTTCAGGTGAGCATCCGGCCGCGATGCAGCACGGAAACACGGCAGCCGGCTCGCCCAACTCGAAGACAGTTCTGGTGATGCTCGCCTTCCTTCTGGGCCAGCTGAGATAATGTGCGTGTACACGAAGGTCGCTCGAGACTCGTAAAATCGATGGACGTATCGCAACCTGATCGCCCACACAACTGAAACGTTAACCCTTCCGCATAGACCATCCTGAATTCGATCTCGGTTAATGTCGTCGTAGCGGCCGAAAAATTAAATAACTTACGGAATTGCACAATGAGCATAGAGTGATGCAAAGCAAGTTTCCGATTAATGAGATCGTTTATGAGAATTGCTGGGTATATAACTGTGCGATTTTTATATTTTAATTCATTTTCGAAGAGTAATATTTCAAGATAATAATCGGCACGACACCATATCATTCGCCATTATTGACGTTATTGTTTCTCACTCATTAATATCGCGTCGATCTTTTTATTTCATCGGGATTAGCTTTTCAAAACTATCGAAATCGCGTACGGGGCGATAGAAGTGTGTCGACTGTGAATCATAATTTTTCCAGCTCCGCTTGAACGATTTGTTTCACAGCGAAAATTTTAATTTCCAAATATGGGCATCGTTATATTACCTGAATCGCACTTAAAATACTCTCGTTTTGTAGCAGTTATCTCGCTCCTTTTAATCTAACGCGAAAATCCTCATCCCCGTTTATCTTAAACTTAACCGTGGGTTTGGCCGCTGGGGTGAGAAATACAAAGATAATCCCTAAGAGACAGCTCTTCTTACGTAATAAAAGGGACGCTTTGTGCCTAAGGGTTAAGCGGAGTGTGAGGCGGTCGTATTACACGGTGTCTTAGAAGCATGAATTTCACGACGAATTTCTGAGTCGACTTTTCCCGGCCGCGAAGGAACGAATCCAGGAAGAATGGACTTTTCATACATTCGTTGTAATGCAGCGACAATATTTACAGTTGGGCTGTATAAAACGGTAAATGGCTGCATAATCGGCGATAACCGACGTATCTCCAGCTCGAAAAAACGTTCTCCATCAATAATTGGCATGTTGCACAAGCGATATTTTCACCATCAACTTGCGTCCAAAATTAATAATTATAACATCGTGTTTAATGACCGTTCTCTTAAATAACAAGCGGATCTCAAGCGATTTATTTATTTTATTTTTATTATATTTTTTAATTGAACGACACGTGCATTTCGACAAATACCACGTTTTAACGATATAATTTGTTTCCGATATTTTATTTCATATTTTTAATTATTTGTTTTTAATCTATAATCTACCATATAATGGAAACAATACCAATCGCAACGCAATATTGCTAGATTTAATTCCGATTTATTTATAACAATCCTAATAATCCTAAAGGCAAAACCGTTGACGTAATCCAGCATAGTTATTTTCGCATGATAAGCTTCTTTTGCACTCTATATCTCCATAGATAAGCGACATAACGATAAAAGTTTCCTATTCGCAAATACTTGATTAGCCAGAAATTGATTTGGTTTAGCTCAGAAATTAGTTTATGCTTCGTGACTTAGCATCGGTATGGTTTATCGTGGCAATAATAACGGCACGCGTCGAGCAACGATTCGTACGACCATGACGGAGCAGTCGAGAGTTCTTATCATATCCACGGATGACGCGAGGACGTCGATATTATTTAAAGAATTTGAGCGGCGGCGAGTGATCGGGTTCTTACGGTTTTTAATTAAGAGCGCTTCGTGCACGAGCGGGATCGCAGGTCGCGCCGTCGCCGCTGAAATTTTTCGAATAATTGCGCCGTGATGTCTAACGCGATGCGAACGTTAAGAATTAATGATAACGCGCAGCGAGTGTTGACGCAGAGAGGGAGAGACGTGTAGCTGAGCGCGAGTGTCGCTAGAACGCAGAGGGATAGCGAGCAGATAAAAACAGGACTACGCCCCGCGCCCTTTCCCGACCATAGTGAGGAAAGTGTTAAGTGTAAAATAAATGTGTCACGAGCAAGTTTAACCGGAGAGCGATGTAATAAAACGGGTGGACCGACCTCCACCGGGCGGCGAAGTACTTTCTACTTATGGCATAAGTGTTAAATGAAAACTTAAAGGAAGACACGGAAGACACGGCGTTACACACACATACACAAACGTACAGATAATAGTAGAGAAATGTATGTAAACCACGCGCGACTTTTACGGCTCGTATGATTTACACCCACGACTAGCCCGAAATGAAAGAAAAGAAAACTGTGTTTCCCACCCGCTCACACCCTTCTCACTGTCTTATTTTCACACGGTTCTCTTGCGCGAAAAAAAAACGCATTCTTGTACATAATGTTTTACTCTTGTAAATAAATTACCCACACAACGCTCGTCGATTTCATTCTCGCGCCGCCTGTCCGAGCAACGATTGCGGTCGCTGATCGAATGTGTCGAGGAACGTCCTGTCTTTCTGAAGAGGGAAGAGGATAATTTCCTTTCCGCGCGAATTCCGAGTCGAGTATTTGGCCCCGGAATGGACCTCAATTATTTTATTCTGCCTTTATTTGGACCTCGGAGTCGGTTTGAAACTCCAGTTTGAGGCCCAGATGAGTAAAAAATTGTGTTTAACCTCATTCTACCCTTCAAAGAGAATGTAATAAAATATTTCACCCTTTTCGAGACCTAGAAGAGGATCCGCCGAACCTCTGTTGATTACACTCGCGTTGGCCTCTTTACTGCTAAAAGGGAAATAGCGATTCTTTTCGGGCCTATCTGAGGTCGAGAATTCAATATATTTTCTCCGACACAAAGACCTTGGTTCGATCTCATTGCGCCCAATTGAAAAATTATACGAGGCTAAACCGAGGCCAATGTATTCGACTCGGGATGGGAGGCCAGTTTTATTTCTTTGTTATTTCATTATTATCGGACGCGCCGCGTACGGAAACGACGTGACGCGGAAATTTAGACTAAATGAAGGACATACGTCTTTGTCTGTCTTGCGGATGGTTGGTAATTCGGAGCTAATGGCAACGCCCGCGAAGATCGATAGCCATGACCCCGATGCGCTCCCGAACTTTTCCCGTCGAGGATATTTAAGAATCCCCGGCTTCGGCTCATGAAGTCTCTCACTTGCAGACCATCCTCGCAAAATAACGATGGCGCCCGATTAATTTCCTTTAGCTGCTCAATATCTCCGAAACGACGCCGAGCGACGGGCGCCGTTTGGCCTCATTAGTCGAGCCGTTTATCCCGAAAATAAGGTAAGTGAATTTTGTTTCATAATTCGACACGAGAGCGTGGAAATGATCCGGCGAATCGGCCGGTCGCTTTATTAACGCTAACGACACCGGTGGGCAGCGGGGGCTCGCGTCAAGCGGGGGAGCTCGCGTTTTAATTTTAATGGGAGATTGCCGCGCGATTTTGTAGTTTATTCCCGCGATATCCGCGCCGATTATCCGCGTCTAGATATCGAAAATAAAGTACTACCGAAACGTCGTTAAAAAGCAAAACTTCCCGTAATGGCTCCGGCAGAACTTGGCCCATAAGTTGAAAGTTCCTCCGTTGAACGGTGCGGCGCGTAAAGTCGGCAGCGGCTACGGCGCACAATCGGACCGGAGGAATCCGATGAATATTTATGCGCATCCACCTTGCAAAGCCGCCGACAATCCGCCGATGATATATGCGGTGAATTTTTTAAGAGACGCCGCGTACGTCCCTCGCGCCACGAACCGCGCTGAATCCCGGGGACGTGTCACCCCGCCGTCCCACTCGCGGAAGAGCGTAAACGGAGCACAGTCGACACGGGCGCAAAGGGAAGGGAAATTAGAGGCGCGTTTGGAAAGCGCGTAGCTTCTGTCGAAGGCGGGAAAAAAAGTGCGCGTCTGGTGCGATTCAAACCGCTGGCTCCAGCGCGAGCCGATGTGACGCTCCTCGCGAAAAATAGCCGAGAGATTCTCTCGCTCGCGTTATTCAATTAGCTTCACGGGGAAAAAAATGATCTATCAACAAGATCAGCGTATAATTGAAGTAAAATCGTTGAAACAACATCAGTATTAATGAATAAAAAACATCAGGTGGTTGTCTTAACCCTTTGAAGCCTGGCGGTAATCCACGTTACCACCTCAGCTTCGTTACTTTTTTGCCATTTAATTTCTAGTTAGCGCATTTAGGTCGGGTTTTTGCATTTCTTGGGTATCTTAGCAATGAAAGAATGTAAAAAATTTCTGTGTAGTCTTTAATAGTTATTGTAAAAGTTTTGTAAGTAAACAAATATGACAAAACAGCAATTTTTTCGGAAAAATTCATTATTGCACAAGTCTTTTAAGATTATTTCTTGAAAACTTTGTACAAGGGGGTTTTCGGGGTCGCTTAATTTTTTTTTATTGCAACAGCATCTTTTTTTCCATGTTGCGATTATTTATAACGTGACAAATATTCCTCGATACTGAAACGCTGTCCAAGTGCTTTGTATATCGATTACCTTTTTTACATTTATCCCGCTATTATGAATGTAAGCTGTAGTTTTAAAACACGATATAATTTCGCGGAACTACTATTATTTCAGCGGCGCGAGCGTCAATTTTTGCAGCCACAAATTAATGGGTCACTTGGCAATTTCTCACGTGACTTCTTAGAACTTTTTTTACTTCTTTCTTTCTTCTTTTTCTGATTTAAACTGTGTGCTTGCTGTGCCCTAATTAAATTGAGTTTTGCGCTATGCCGTCGGACTTAATTAGAATCGCTCAACCACGTTTGACTTTCCCCTAACAAAATAACCACGTGTATAAATATATGTATATACGTGGACATATACAGCTAACCGTTGATGTTTCCGGTCTCTCGCATACTAAAGAACCAACTGTTAACTATGTGCGAAACTTTGATTAGGAACGAGCGTGACTACTTGAAACAGTGCAAGCAACTCTGCCACTGTGAAAATACGAAACGGCCGAGAGTATCCGACACTTTTGCCGGGGCAAATGTTACGTAAATTCAATCTGCATCACAAATTTTAAATGTCCCGAGAACATTACGTAGAGATATAAAACTTGATTTACAATGTGCTCTTTGCGTCTAAATTTGACGTAAAATTTTGCTAAAAAATGACCTTAAAAACTTCATACAGTGCTAACAAAGAGAACTAATTACGAGCTCTTGACAAAGAACCCGTCATCAAAATTAAATTCGTCGATAATGAGGCCTGATTCAAAGGTGCAGTAATGCTCTCTTTGACAAGAAAGGATAATTTAAAAAAAAAACTTGAGCCGCGCAGATTACGCCGTGCGTGAAAAGCTGTTACGCGCTTAGCGGTAAAGCACGTGAAACGAGAGTATTAACGCGTATTCGCTACGCTAGAATGCGAAATTACTCTTACATGTCGCAGCCGTGTGTACGCATCATAATTAATGCGCGCAGATTAGGGGATTAAACTAACTGCTGTAACGGCAACTAGTAACGTTCTCAACCTAGATATGCAGCGCGGTCTGATGATGACACTCGGTCGGGCGGACGCGCGTTTCGCGCGGATAATTTCTATATTTATCACATAATACCGGCGGAAGTTCGTCCTTAGAATAATTCATTCTCCCCCCCTGCAGCGCGCCGCGGCTACGCTACCCCGTCCTGCACGCGCGCGGTTTACGTCAACGTGAATTATCGTGCGATCGATCGCGAGTTGGTGGGTTAATCAACCGATAATGAGTTCCTAATTCGGAAACTTGCGCGGAAATTCCGATTTTTAACTACAGAGTTCCTACACTGACAGAAAAGAAATGGTTGCAGTTACCACAATCTCGTTATAATCTCTAGTCATTTTAGGAGCCAACCACATTTTTATAATTCTTCCAACTACGTAAGTTATGGTTGACCTAACAATGTATTATAGTTCGCAATATTGGTCCATGCAACTTATGATATGCTTGTCATAATGCACCAAAACGAGCTTTTAATTTGGTAAGGTGTACTGTAAATATTGCAATAACAACTACAAGTAACATTTCGAATAACTATATGTAATAGTAATAATCGTATTTATATTGGAAGTAATATCCCCCGCTTTTTATTTTCTATATACATCACTTTGCACTCATAAAGAATAGTACAAGAAAGCACCTTTCAAAGAATAGATAAGTAATCTTATACAAATGTATAAACTTATCCGTATTTACATATAACACCCTATGCGGTTTTCTTCTTACAAAAAAGTCTTAACCGCATGTCCTTCTAGTGAGAACATTCCGATCCACTTCACTTTTGTTTCACCATGTGATTAGTAAGGTGGATGATAGAAATGTTAAATTTACAATTCATTGCCTGGATATTTTAACAGAATAATAGTTAAAAGCTTATATTTTATAGTAAATTTTATAAATAGTTGACATCACTGTGCCTATATGGTTGCTATTACTAATATTATAGTAATAATTGCTATAAAAATTATATTCCTGACTATAATTATTTTACTATGAAATTATAGTTTTAAATACTACATGGTATTTTTCTATCAGTGCAGGATTTAGCCCGAAGTCACCTAATCTAAAACTCTGCGGCCTTATTGGTTCTCGTAAACAATAGAAAAAATAGTATTGTGTGCCGTTGGCGTAAATATTAGCTGTTCATATTTTACAACTAAAATTTCGTTGCCACGTGCAGTTTTTAGCTACGGCGGCTACATTTTTCTCTCTGTGGGTCAATATTTCTCGCGAGGAGCAATTGATTTTGCGTGGATCCTTCGGGGTTAATTTAAAGCAATCAAGTGTAAACACAATAGGAGAGCAAAAATTAGGCCAGGCTGCGCCTCCACGTCGCGATTTTTAGTTCACGCTCTATGTTTATTTATAAAGTTTAGAAAGCTCCTCGTAAAGCAACTCGACGTACACTCGCAGATATGAATAATCCGATTGCAAATACATTTGAATTACAAACTGAAATAAGTAGTTAAGTTAGCGGAATCCGCTGCTGCGCCCTCATATTTCGTTTGCTTCCTCGCCGACGAAATCATGTCTTTATCGCTGCAGTGATAAAGGGCATACCCAAAATTTACAGACGATACAAGGAATCGAGTTCTCTCCATGTTCGCTCGCTTCGTTTGCCTCGAAAGAGGAAATTGTTTGATGCAAAGGGGACCATTCTATTTCTCGTCGTGCACGAGCCGTACGAATTCGCTCTATTAGCGAGGGATTAATCGCGACAGCCCGTGACTGGGAATATAGCAACTTTTTCCGGCGCTCCTTTTGACGTGTGCCCTTTGTTATTTGCCTCGCCGAAACTATCCAGGCGGGCGCGTGCGCGGGGAAACGGGGCGCCCTTTGAGCGACGCGTAAAGGATGCTGGGCGCTTCAAAAGCCCCCTTCTGAGGGCTCTGCTCGTCGTTTACACGTGCGCTCCACTTTCGAGTCGGGCGGGCGCCAGCCGACGAAATCAAACGAATCAAATGAACTGAGCAAAATCCTCGATAGAACGACAGAAATTCGCTTCGTTAGAGCCGGGACCTGTCTTGTCTGACCCGACTCGTTCCGTTACCACTGACACCACCTTCGCGCCGGGATCCCCGCAGAGAGATTGGCTGTTGACACCCCACGGACAATCTCTCGGTTATTTTTTTTTTTTACTTCTTTCCGCGGAGACGGCGGAATACCTGCGACGTGGATTATAGATAATTTCAGCGGGCGGCTAACTCCGTAATCTCCAAAAGGATATATTTCTTATCTGTCACTTTTTCTCGAACGACCGTAGATACAAAGTGAATGCAGACATCGAAGAGAGAGAAGAGAGCGGTGATTCTGAGAAAGAAAAAGAGAGGACGCGGGCGAATTTATTTTGTGGAAGGAAACATTGTCGCATATCGAAGAAATGGAAAATTTCCCGTATAATTTCTATAATTTATTCCACAATTTATCAGCTGATCTCTTTCGCAAGGTCGTATCTCGATTTTACGCAATTTTCGGGTTTTCTGCTTAAACGCTCATTTAGGGCCAGAGTGAGCGTTTAAACGGAAAAACCGGAAATTTTGTATAAGCAAATAATTAAAAACGCTTGGGAACTTTGTCGACAACGTACGATTGTACAATTTGTCAACTCGCGCTAATTTTTTAAATGTACTTCTTGGCTAGAAAGTGGAAGGTTTCTAGACACAAGGAGCACATTGTAGTCCAGGCTTCAGTGTGCACTCACAAGTAAACCTACCCAAGTGGGGACACACCGATTTTTCTTAGTGTTGAATATGTTGCTTTTTAGCTCAAAATAAGGGACACGTATTTTTTGAAACGTGCCCATACTTCACCCTTGAAAGCGAAGCGACGTGTTTCAGTCGATCAATCGAGGTATGTTGAAACTTGGCGAGGGTGGAAAAATTGTCATTTACGAAGGGCGAAATAAAACGCATTAGCTTAACTCGAAAGAACTCTGATGATGAAAGGATTAAACCGCGTCTGGTCATAAAGCTCGAGATTAAATCAGTAGTATACCGCGTAATGCAAACTACGTAAATCTGCATAGAAGTCGAGGTGAGAAGCACGTAAGCTCGCTGCTTCTTTCCTAAATGGACCGCGGCAGGACGCTGAACTTCCGGTAAGGCGGTAGCGCGTCCCGGCGCGGAGGCCGCGCGGCACCGAGTGGGCGAGCTTAAAATTCAGCGGCAAAGCAGCACGGCGACGTCGTGAACAACGACGCCGATTTGCATATCAAAAGTAGGAACAAACTATTCAGACCTAACCGGGTCAGAAATTTCCAGCGCGGCGAGGTATCGCCGGAAAAATATTCCCTCGCGCGTGCGCACGTTTTCACGCGGCACTTGACACGCGCGCGTGTCTGTCGTACGCCGCATCAAGCATTCCCAAACTTTTCATCCTCCGACACGTACTTTTATCCCCTAACACCGGCTAAGAAATTGTCAACTCCGGGAAAAATTCGCGCACGGCTTCTTATCCCGGCGAAATTTCACGGGAAAAGAAACGAGTTACCGAAAGCGGGGGCAAACATCCCTCGGATAACTTCCCTTTGTGCGAAGGTTGCATAGTATAACGTATAATTATTAAATGTACCCAATTAACAAGATACAATGAGCAAACGTAACGAAGGAAATAGAACAAGAAGGACAACGTGAAATGGATTTTCCTCTTCACGGGAGGAACATTAATTCGACGTAATCTTGTAATTAATTCAATTCCCGCCCGGACAATCCTCCTTGCCGGGATTTCTTTTGTCCTTTTGGTGAAAAAAAGGAACGTGGAAAACGAGGGATTTGCGGGGGGGAAAAAAGTCGGAGAAAATCTGGCGGCGCGACGTATATGTGTCCGCGAAATATGGTTTGTATGTACGTTGGAAAAAATCTGGAATTTCGTGCGAGGAAAAGGGATTTGTTTAGAGTCTAAGAGCTTCATAGTTTCGTTTCGTGCGGTCGGGGAAACGACGCGCGACGCATGCTCAACGTCACGAGAGGCGGAAGGGTGGTCCGCGGAGGGGTAAGGTCCGGGTTTCTGGAATTTCGGAACTTCGCCGGTTGAATCGCGCGCGCAGCACCCACGGCCGATTATTTCCGCTTGCCTGGCACCAACGAGGGATCGCCACTCGGTATTCGGCGAGAAACGATCGCAGACGAACACCGCGGTTCGTTACGCGCCTCGATGCGTGTCCGAAGATGTTTAGTTAACCGTACGAAATGCGAAGAGGATCCGTTCGCGGGTGGCTTTGATCACCGAGCGGAAACTCGCGTGGGCTTTCCGCGAGGCCTAGATCGTCGTCGTCATGGCCAAATCGACGGCGGGGAATCCGATTATAGCACCGACAACAACATCTAATTGAAGTTCCGCTGTTTAAGCCCTCGCCCCCGTGTTTCCCCCCCCCTCTCTCTCTCTCTCTCTCTCTCTCTCTCTCTCTCTCTCTGCCTCCACCTCTCTCACACTCTCTCTGTCTCTCTCGCTCTGCCACTCGAGATTCCTCCTTTGCGAGTATCAATGGCTCGCGATCGCCCTTTGATGCGGGCGCAGTTTCAACGAGACCGAATACGATAATTGCAGAACGAGAATTATGTTATAGATAATGATTATATCCTATGGTAAAGTATGGAAAATAATTTTAACGAGAGGCGAAAGAGAGTCGTTCCGCTTTTTGTACATTTAGTTTCCAAGCTTGATACAATTGATACAATTGTTCCCTTGTGTACCTTCTACATTCAATTTCATGTCATTATCTCTCCTACAGTTATTTATATTTTACTCACATTTCCTAATCTTTTAATTATAACGACATTATAATGCTAACGGAAAGAACGATAGAACTTGTATACGCGCCCAATGGGTTTTTATGCCTCCCCAACAGTTTTCCCGCGCTCTCGTCGAAAGAAAGAAGTGAAAATGAAAGAAAGTTCCTTTCGTGGAAAAACAAGAAAGCTGACGAGCAGAAAAGCCCGCAATCAGAATGCCAGGTAATCTCGCTACGAGGGTTAAGGGTGCGATAAGAGCGCGATCGGCCCTATCAGCCCACTTCGTCGAGAATCGAACGGCGCGATGGGGAAAGGAAAAAAGAGGGGGGGAAAGGGGGAAAATTATCTGACAAAGAGATCGCGACGAGATCGCCGAGTGCTCGTACCGATCGCGATGCATATTCGATTTCCTGCACGCGACTGGAGAGGAAATAGATTCGTGCATGCCGAGGGGAGGAAAAATAGGATAACGGGGGAGAAATTAAAGCCTGCCGGGAGAGAGCGCCGACGATCCCTTACACGCGAAAATTCGGCGATTCCTCCATTACGGGCGGAAGTTCACGCGAGATCGTTCCGCGCATGTCACGCGATACGGGAGATATATAATATGAGCTTTTTAGAGCTTTTAGATCCTGGTACCAAATACCACCGATATGATAACCGCGATTCGCAGCGGGAAAATAATTCAATCTCAAATGGATCGGTTTCGGACGGTTGCGGTTAAAACAGATGCTTTTTACCGATAATTGATTTGTTCGTATACCAAGACTCAATACAACGACTGTGTCTAGTTTATGTAATACATAAAAATTGACGTGCTTTTATTATGCAATTCGGGAAACAAATATTGCAAAAGCACCTCGGTTTCATCTGCGATACCTAATATCGAGATTCTCCAACGCAGTAAACAAGAGGAGGAAAGAACTTCGCTTCATAAGAATGCTAATTAATATTATTACGAGCAGCGGGAAAACAATAATGCCTCGCGGCCAAGGTATTATTTCTATTAAAGTTGCAACGGCAGAAAGGAGAATACATAAAAGAGCATAATGAGATTGCACACGCAGGACGCAAATTATAGACTGTAAAGATTCAATACTTTTTTTAAGTTGAGATGTACTTGTCTCTCTAATTTTTTTTTAGTACTCGCATACGTATTTACATCATTTCTGTTTAAACATCCGAATGATATCCCCTTCGTTTTAACGAGATGCAATAAAACAGAGTAGCAATAAATAATAGAGAGTTTATACATTACCAAAAAGTTTTAACAAACACCAAGTAAATAAGGAACCCAAGATTTACGAACATGTTAGGTTGACCATTTAATATAATACATATATAAATCAATGTTGTTACAATACAATTGAAAATATGAGATAGCGGACGCGTGTCAGCACACAGTGCTTTCATCAGCGCATAGTTTAGATTAAAAAATGAAATAAAAACTAGTACATAGTGGTCGATAGATAATACAATATTAATTAAAAGAACGAACAGAATTTGTCAAAATATTAAAAACGTCACTGAGGTCAGGGATCATAACGGTCGTGGTCAGCGTTATTGTAGATGTCAAACCAACTTTGTAATAAATGTGATATTGGCGATAATCGTAGGTTGGAGGGCCTATATAGAATTTTCTTGAGTTTGTTCGATTTAAGGTCCAATTTATCTAGTAATCATTAATCGTTATCGACACTTATTTAATCGTTTTTCAATGTGGTATTTAATTTATAGTACCTCATTATCCTTCGACTATTCCTCTATAATTACGTCAGTTAATTTGGTCGCTCTTGATGCCTCAGTGTATTGGAAAAAGTTTTAATATATTATATTTATATCAATCATTACTGCGTGAGATAATATATGCAATTTTTTATTGTTACGTTGAATATAATCGAACAAAGAGAAGCATGTGGTCCGTTTGCGACGGTGTTTCGACTTTTTGTTTTACCAAATACAGAAATCGTCGATATTTTGCGCAAAAATTGCACACACATCAGTTAGTTTCGCTATGTTTGCATACCGATGTATCGAACATCGAGGTCGTGATCGTACAATAGAAACTAGCACGCGGCGAGAGTTTTAAACAGGACCGCTGGAGCAGGATGAAATTTATATCGAACAGCAACGCGGGTACGTAAATACGGCTTCCTTTGGCGGTGCGCACTTTCGGGAGCCGAGACCAAGTCTCGCGTTATAACTCGTACGAGCCAGATGGCACGAATTCCGCTCGACGTTTATACAGCGGTTCAAAGGTGTCTCTTATTTCGGCGTTTCCCCCGGCGGTGTTGCGCAACCCCGTTCCCGCCGATATCGGACGCTTAAACTCCGATACACCGGCGTCTCGTGCGAGGACGGAGTCCGAGGTCCGAAGATTTATACGGGGGAGAACGCACCACGCCCGCGCCCGCGTCGAGAAAACGATAAATAAATTTCAATCGCACCGCACCGAAGAGGTAAGGAGCAATCAATAAACGGTGTTTGTCATCTCGACAGGATTTATTATGAAATATAAAACGTACGGGGCGCAGACTAGGTCTTAAATCCATCTCTCGCACCTTCTGTTATTTATTTAAAATAATATTTATGGCGAGATAAAACTGCGATTTTTCTATGGAGAATATAAACGCAATGAAATATGGGCCAGCACGATTTTATAGTCCGGTTGAGTGTAACATTAAAGTGTTGCGTAAAGGAGATACGTGATTTATTTTGTGAAATTAATAAATCGAAGTAAATCGCTTTGACAGATAATTTCGTGTAACAATGTATCCGCTTCTTGGCATGTATGCCGAAGTTAAAATAAATTCAATAACATAAGTCATAAGGCTCTGACGTGAAGTCGCAATTCGGGGGAATAAAGGATATAAGAGACGAGACAGGATGTTAGTGTCTAAATGATTTTTATTTTAAAAAATGACTTAGACTAATTGTTTATATGTTTGATACTTTATTGCTGCAGAGGGTCACATGCGTAGACCGAAACGTTTAACCTGTATCTTATTGTTACCAATCTTTTAATGTATATTACACTATAGCTTATACAATTTATCACCTTCGATCAGGTGACGGTTCACACTGCCCTTACCAATCTCGTTCAATGTCCTAACTATTTACATCGTTTTTCGATTTTATATTTAATTTTTAAATTTATTGCGAAGAATTTACCTCGGCCGGGGTTTGAACCTGGACCTCTCACTAGACGGCCGTCTCGTCAATTTGACCACCGAGACATGTACTAAAATATTAAAATAAATTATTCATACAACAATGTATAATTATATGAACTAAATTATAAGCAAACACGAGAGGCATCGTTTGCTTAACGTAACGGTAAACTTATCATTAAACAAGCATCAGGATACCACATATCATATTGATTTCGCGATAGGACTATTGCATTCCGTTTACATGACAGCCAATACGATCAGTTATACTACCGTCTGACTATGATTATCGTGACGGGTAATTAAATACAAACTGTTTCAAGTACACATGTGCACGTGAGACGTGTGCGTCACCCAGGTCGTACGTGATATATTTAGACAATTAGGTATATTAGATATCTATAACCGTGCAAGAGAGAATGGAGAGTATAAGATTTTCAGCTTATAAGTTCGATTTTGCGGCCGCAGTGGAAGAATTGACCCTTTCCTCTCCCGTTCTCTCTATACAGATCGAGTTCCATCGAAAGCAGAGAGGAATACGGCCGCGAATATTTCTCAATAAAAGAGGAAAAGTTAATCCGTCCCCGGCAGATTTTCAGTTAATTGCAATCGCCACTGTCAAACTCGACAAAGCAATTCTAATTAGCGACGTTGTTTCCAATAATGTGCGAATGCTCCCGAAAGTAGGTGCGGGCGGCGGCAGAAACGGTCAAGTGGCTGCGCTGAATATAACGAATGGACGGGCTTATCGGGATTCGCCTTTAATGAGTATCGATCGGCCGACATCCGCAGCGGCGTTTCTTCCCGAGGAAGCGTTCCGGCCCGGAGGAAATTATAGCCTTCGATGGGAATACCGCAGAGATAATAAAGAGCCCTGCCGCCGCTTCCCCGACTTTTCCGTCTTTCGCGCGAAAGGTTCACTGGCATTTATAAAGAAAATGAATGAATTCGTTTTGACATTAATTAGCGCCGCCGCGTCAAAGGACCCACGCGCGTAGCTTCGTTTAATGTCCATTATAATTGCATTATTTTCGCGATCGATGTAACGAGCTCGTCGTTAAACGATACTCGCGACGGATCAAGCGAGATCGATTTCCCTCTCCGCGGACGATTTTACAATACATTTCATTGTCATCCAGAAGAGACGAGCTGACTTCTACCGTAACTCCTGTCTTCTATAATTTATTTTTAAAGTAGCCAATCAGATATGTTGTAGGAAGATTATTGACTAAATTTTCAACTCGGTTCTTAGACATAAATCAATTACAGTGTAAAACGCTTTATTTTTTAAGGACCTGGCACAGATGGAGGTGGCCACTTGAATTATCAAGTGAATCATAAAGCATTTTAAGGATAGGAACTACCCTCGAAATATTGACCTTTTCAATTCCATGTACAGCGATTCTATAGGCCATGTATGTTATCTCGGACAATTGTTGCACCAGAGTACTATCTCTAGGAGTTGTCAGAATCGTTGATTACGAATTGATGTAAAAAATATATATATATATAATATACGTTGTATGTACAAGTGTGTAAAGTTTCAAAAAAATGGGCGTAGTATTACTTGTGAGATACGCGAGATTGTTTGCGCACACTGAAAAAAATTTCTGGTTGAATATGGACGAACCAGATAATTCCTTTAGGATTTACCAGAATTCCTTTAGGATTTACCAGAATTTCTGTAGGATTGCAGGAATTCTGGTAAATCCTAAAGGAATTATCTGGTTCGTCCATATTCAACCAGAAATTTTTTCAGTGTAGGGGATCGTTGGAGTCCGGCTCGTGACAAAGGATCGATCGTCGCTCGAGAGAGTCGTGTGAGATCAGTCGAAATAACAACAGCTTGTTTCCTTTACGCGAGTCTAACTTTGACCACTGTTCGTGCCGTCGGTAGGAAGTGATAATGACTGTGACTTTCAGGGAGGATACTCGACACTTAATATTCTAACCATCCAGGCTAATTATTAAAGACAATCATTGATTTGCTTACTTTCCAAAGACCTTCCGTATTTTACGTTTTCCATATCCTCCCGCATTAACTTGTATCTGAAATTTTGACAATTTTGTAAGTAAAAATGTATTTTTTATTATTATTTATATAACACTTTAATCGGGCAGTTATACGGCTTAACAAGGCTGCAAACTGAGTTATGCATCACGTAGGCTCGCGTCATTTTGGCGCTGCATTTTCGTAGATTTTTTCATACCTCCTGAAATATTTCATACTCTTATGCGATAAAAAGCACCAAAAAGAGAGGTGAAAAAATTTGATAAATTTTTTTTTCTGAGGGATAAAAAATTCCGCACGCTAATCCTTTCGCTTCTAGGGGTACATACACATCCCAAACTGTGTTCATAAAATCTTGACGGGGAAAACGGCGCGTTTAAATAGAACAGCAGTCGTAAGGGTTGTTTCGCATTTTTTTGCGTTCGGGCCGTCTCCGCGTTATTCATTTCATTTCTAACGTAATTACTACGGTCGCGAGGATGTCTAGGGAGGAAAATCGATCGCGAACGAACTGAGCGACCGAAGCGGGCCCCTAAATCATTTCGATTACGGGCTCAACTGCAGGTACTCCGTACAGAGCATCCCGTGATTAAGTAGTTTCGGCGGCGTACGATCAGTCAATCAGCGTTGCTAAATATTATCTACGTACAAGAACACACGCGCGTAGCGCTCCTTGCACCTAATGAATATTGATTCCGCGCTAACCGACGAGACCCATTTCGGTGCCGGAAGGCGGCGGCGGCGCGGTGGCGGCGGTGGTGCATCGCGCTGGAGAGGAGAAATTTCGGTCCCCGGTGACCGCGTAATGGGTCAGGCTCATCGCCTATCGCGTAAGTAAGATAAATGATCCCCTAATGCCCCCGCCGTGGCCCTGGCGCGCGTAACGTGCAGATGAGCCGATATAAAGCCCGCGACTTCGGCTCGAACTCCACCGCTGGGACGCGATCCGTTTTCGGCGTTAGATCGAAAGGGCACGAAAGAGTGGAGCGCGCTGCGAGACAGACGCGGGGACGGAAACTGAGCCGGATTTGCATTCAGCATTACTATACATGTATGCCCCATGCGACTTTGAAGAAAAAGCTGCTTCATCGGGGATTGCACCATTTTTTGAGAAGTTTATACATGAGAGAGAGAGAGAGAGAGAGAAAAAATTCCCATATTATGAGATAGGTTCCTAATATGAGGTAGCCGAGCTTCCGCTATAATTAGAGGCGTGACGTTTTCATGTTATTTTTTTTATAGCATTTTCTGCGTTTTGTTTTTCCAGATTTTGCGTTATTTTGATATTTTTCTTTGACATCTTTTGCATTTGGTTTATCCGGATTTTGCGTTATTTTGATATTGTTTTTGATAATGCCGTGGGCAAGGCTTCAATAAAACGACTTAATGTTTTGATAGAACATTTTACGACATTTATTAAGGCTAAACTTATGTTAAAAAATGTAACATAAAACATAACATATTCAAACAGCATGAACGCACAGCAAAAGGTAGCTAGCGACGAAGATGGCATCCAGCGCCGCGGCTGCAGAGTTGATTTTAAACAATTTTCAACCTTTTTCTCTGATACAAGTGATACAACATTGACGTTAGAAACGTTTGCTAAGGAAAATTGCGATTTTTGACACTATTTGGACGCCATTCTGCGTGCTGAGGGTCATTTTGCGTTATTTTGCGTTTCAAAAACGTGTTAAAACGAAGTTGGGGACTCCAAAATGTAAAGAAATGACATTGAAAACGTTCCTGGGGCATTTTGCGATATTTTGCGTATAAAGATAACATTAAAATGTCACTCCTCTAGCTATAATAAATTAATTTGTTGGTTCCACCGTGAATTTACGGAGTGAAATCTGTGTGGTGGAAAATGTAATCGTTGCGACAAAAAAGATTTAATTGAATTTTGATGTTGAAAACTTGCTATCTCGTATTAGAAAGCCTGTCTCGTAATGGGGGATTTCTTCTGTGTATATCCCGCTCTTTCCTTTCTCTTTTTTTCGCTTTCTTAAAAATAAAAAAAGAGATTAGCAAGAATTTAAATATTGCAAATAAAAAATTACAAAATACTTTGATCGAATTACATATGTATGTGTATATGTCCTTTCTCGAATTGTATTCTTGACGCTTTCAATTAAAAAATGTAATCGCTTCTGTGTGATATTTCTGGTATTAATGTCGGGAAAATTTTCAAAGCGCGCGGTAAACGTATCGTTCGCGTATCGATGATGAGTTGAAACAGTTGCGGATAACGCGCTACAAACGCAACGATTCGGCCGAATTCCGCGGCTGAAATGAGCCTCGACGCGCCCGTAAATCGCCCGTAACGCGGATTTCTCGTTTGAATCGCACAAAGAGTCGTATTAATTAAATCACCTTCCACCGGGACTCAGATAAAGCTCCCTCGATCAGGAATCCGTAATTAACATGCCGCCTACTTCGGCGCGAACTGATTGCGAGATCAGTACGCCGATCTTTCTGGCGTTCAATTCGCGAATCCTTGAGGCAACGCATCCATTATATAACGGATATCGATATCGTCGTCGCCGAGATAACAGCGTCTCGATAAGATGTAATAAACCATATAGAAAACAATAATACCGCACTTTTAGATATTTAGACATTTATCAGTGACATTGCATCCGCCCTGTTTAAAATAATATCGGATCGGATTACATTAGATTACACGCAGTTTCAATGTAAATTAATAAGACTCTTATTTATTTATATTGACAGTGCAATATAATCTGGTCGTATTGCATCTTTTTTAAACAGGGCGCTGACAATATTTTGTTAAATAATAGTACTTCGGTAACATTGAATTTAATAGTAAACATAATCGGATTATAATCATTGTTATAAGAAATAAGCAATGCCCAGCGGATGATTGCAGCAATTTACGCTGAAAAGGACATTTACGCGAACGTGAGGATGACATAAGAACGAAAACTTACATCACCGGCGCATGAATTGGCAGTGATATCATCGCTGATGCCATAGAGAAGCCGATACATCGCACACGCTTGACGTAATCTTTTTAGAAGAACAGCAAAACGCTACTGAAACGCATCATGCATTATTTCTGAAGAACTTCCTTCTGTAAAGTATTTTTTACATCCTTTCGTTACACTCGTATTTGGTTATACAATTGACTCACGTTCACTTCTATTGGTATTCTAACGATTGAGTCAACTTGTATAACTTATCAAGAGCGCGTTTCTCAGCTAGATTTGAAAGAAAAATTCACTAGAGAAACAAGACAGTTCATTATTTATTGCGTGTGTTTAAATTTCCACTTTTCAACAGTAAATATTTGGACAATTAAGCCTGAAATTGAAATTCCGTTAAAGCCCGCACGGAGCTAAACGAAGAATTAAGTTCGATTTGTTATCTGTTTCTGTTCCTGCAACGTTTGATTGAACGCGGAGACCGCCGTTCATCTTCAATCGCTTGTAATCTGGAAACTCTTGATGCGCTAGCTTTTTCCGGAAAACGAAAACAGATAAGAGATAGCTGGCAGAGTAAAATAGAATAAATATTTATTGTATTTATGAAAAGCAATCCTCTGAAAGTATTCCGTAAAGGTACAAGATAAGAAGAAAACGGAGGAGAACCGTTATTATTTATAACGATTTGTAAACACGATACTGTCTAACTTACTTCTTCAGATTATATCAATATAATATCGTAATTAGAAGGATATCATTAACGTGTGTGTCAATCAAACTATTATTATTCTCATTTTCTCCTCTTTCTATCTTAATATTTATCACCAGTTCGATGAAAATATCAAACAGCCTCGCTAAATATTTGACGACAAAATGGAAATCTTAAGATAGTGCGACCTGTTAAATATGGTGGAAAGTCTTCTATTATGAGATAGGCTTATAATATGAGGTAGCAGGTTTTCAATATCAAAATTTAATCACAAGTCTTTATTCACAACAATTGCACGATCTAACAATGAATTTTCCACTAAACAGTCTTCACTCCAAGGGCAATAAATTAACGATGAAGCCAATAGATGACGCCTAGTAATTTAGCAAAAATCCTGCTATCTCATAGTAGGAAACTTTCCTTTAATATTATATGAAGCTGGATTTTGTTTATCTGGGGTCGCGATCAAAGATTTCTACCCAAAATCGGCCGACTGTCAAGAAGATCAAGGCGCGTATACGCAAAGATGTGCTTACGTATCGGCTCGTAAAGAGGCAGGCGAGAACTCGTAAAATACGACGTCCAACTTCTGCAGTTATAAATCCGAACTGAAACGTTTTCGTGGGACGAGGGGTGGTGTGGATCATGTCGGTGGGTTAGAAAGGTGTAGGGAACCCGGTGCGTTCTCATGGGCGATTGGTGCCGCCGGTAAGGCGTTCTTATTAGAAAGTTTAAATGGTAAATAAAACTTTAAATTAAGGCAGTTCTCAGGCGTCACCGCCCCGGCAAGTTTCCGATGAATGGAATCGCATAATGCGAGAGATCGATTTCTCTTGGAGAGGATGACATCGATTGACGCGTGGAAAAGTGACCTGCGGTTAATGGTGCTCTATATAGACGTCAAATTTGGAAAAATTATTTCTTCTATACAACGCTTACGAGAGACACAGAGACGACAGTCCTCTACTATGAGATAGGATTCTAATACGACATAGCAGGTTTTCAACGTCCAAATTCAATCACAAATCGTTTTTCGCAACGATTATACGATCTAATAATCAATTTTCCACTAAATAGATTTCGCTTCGAGGGCAATAAATTCATAGCAAAACTGTAAGAAAAGCGTTACATCTTGATTGGGATTCCAAGTAGTTTTACCTCTCAGTTACTTACTAGACAAAAGTTAATAAAATTGTCTAATAACTGCTCAAAAAATGTATGATATTTGTACCAGGAAAGATAAAAATCAGGAAGAAAAGAAGGAAAAGTGAGAGAAATATGAGATGTCCCCCCGTCAATTAGATATGTGTAAATAAATGTTAATTAAATTGAAACATTCGAGGAGACGTGACACGGAACCAGAAGAGAATTAACGAGCTGCTCAATCTGGCCAATTCCGTAGGACAGGGTCAAGGATACCGAGCAGTCCCTTATTATCACGGTCAAGGTCGGGGCAAGCAAGCCGAGAACGGCGCGCGAATTATCCCGCGCGTCGGCCGCAACCGCAAGCTCGCATCCACGTGCCACACGGAGGGCCCGCCACGTGTTCCACGTCCAGAAATTACCGCCAATTATTCGATTCACCTGGTGCGGACGGGAAGTCACGGCGACTTGGGCCGACGTCGCGTCGAGCGCTGAATTTTCCGCCTCGTTAGCACGCCTCGTCTTGCCGCCGTCGTCGTTGTCGAAATAACGACCGATACGCGGAAAGCGCAAGTCGTGTCGCGCGCACCGCGGAAAAAGCGTCTAACGCTCGCTCGCTCGCCAGCGGGAATTAATGGGCCAAAGAAGCGACCGCTAATCCGCGCGATCAAGCAGGCAGACCGCAAATTTTTGCGGCAGGGTAATCGCGCTAGGATAAAAAGATTGCGCGCGCGAGCGCGTTAGTTGTTGAAAAACGGGCAATGGAGCTCTTCTGCAGATAGGAGGAAGAAAGCAGTAAATTTGGGGAAAAAAGTATTACAGTTTCAGACGTAGTTTGCGCGAAATGTCTCTATTATACTTTTTTACGGTAATTTTCTACAAGGCAGACGTAAAAACGTATCCAGTAATTGAATCTGGAAGAATATCTCAAAACTGGTTTTAATCAATGAAAGAAGCTTTAACGCCACTTGCTCAAGAATCATGTTCGGTTCGTTGCGTTTCTGTCACTGGGTTTTCTAAATCGAAGATTCTTAAAAATAATTACTTTCTGGTCTACAAAAAGTGCTCGCTCCCTCGCTATTCTCATAAGAGACACGAAGGATTAATTACAAGGCTAAACGCTACACGCTCGGGGCCACAGATTTCTACGGTAATTGCGCGCATAAAGTCGCGTAAAATCCATGTGCTGTTAGTGGGTGAGTTAACAACATGTTTACTATGTGTCCCTTGTGTGGTCTGCAGGGATAACTGAGTAATGTTGGGCAGCTCGACCAGGGCTTTTGGAACCAGTTATGCGAGCAAATGGGGCTGAATACCTTGTCCGCCCGAAGTAACATTACCTGTTGATTTATGATAGCCTTACATTAGGAAAATTAAACCTTTCGGTGGAAATATACGCGCTCTAACAGCAAAAAGATTTCCCTTATCTCGACTGAGGCCAATTAAGATAATTAGACGTCTATATCGAGCGTGTTTTTAACATTTTTATTAATTAAACGATTGACAACAAGTCCGGAACATTCTTTGCATAAATAGACATATAAGATGTTACGTTATTTCAAGAATATTCGCACAAATATTTTTAATGACGTCTCTCTCTCTCTCTCTTTTTTTTCTCGAATTATTTCCAGATAAAAGCGCACATTCGTAGAAAAGAAAGACAGCTTGTCGAGCAAAATGGGCGGTTGTCCCGGTTAAAACAAATATCAAGTTAATCGAACAAATTACGCGTTTATGCAACGTTAAATTTTACCGGCGCAGTTGCATTAATAATCGCATTCATTGAATCGATTAAATATTTACTATGTTAATTGTGTAATTTGCTTGACCAACCAGTTATTTACTTTTGAACGAGGTTTGTTTATTGGACCGTCAATTTTGTGAACCTCCGCGCAATCGTTCAATCTCCTCGGAGGAGTGAGGCCTTGACATTTCCATATCAGAATTTCGAAACGAAGCAAATATACCCTGGCAATTCGTGGTAATCCAGAAAAAGTTTCATTCAACTTTATTACACGGATTTCGCGAAGCGGAGAGTGTGGCTTTTGCTTCTCCATATTCTTTAATTGAAGCAATTTCCGGGGAAAATAATATAATCTCGTGCACTTTTTAGCAACAATGATAATAAAATCTTGTCGTTTTTTTTTTGTTGAAAAAACAATGAGGGGGAAAATCATTCTCAAGATACATTTTACGTTTATTACGTTTATCCTGCCGACCGTAATCTTAATTTATATATTTAGTGGTCGCTATCGATACAGAGGTGCGGTTTGAATTGCAAATCCGAGTTTAACTAATACGCTTTCGCATTTATAATGTCGTCCGTATTGCCAATTGCCGGAGAAATTCTCGAGTTATCCAAAACGCAAGTCCATATCGACGTATTTGTTGTTACGCACGCTGGAACGTATCAAGTACGCGATTAACGGAGGTGTTTCAATGTTGCTAAAAAGCAGCCTGTCTGCGGAATCGAGATACATTTTCGAGTAAACGCATTGCCATCCGTCGCGCAATCGCGATTGATATTGCGATCGCACTCCACGTAATAATAAAAGTTAATGGCGGACGTGCAATCGCGTCGCAATAAAATTGCAGTGCAATATTGTACAGTGCTACCAAATCTTAAACTGGCTTTCGTTTTCGGGCACGTAAAAAAATTACTAACATCGGACCCAAGAGTCATTCATTCGCGTCTGCTCTGCGGCGTTGAAATCTAGATCCACTCGAGTTACGCATACTGGATTCAAATTGTGTTATCAACGAGCGATATGATTGCAAAAATGCTAAATCTGTCGTTCGCGACGACGACGGTGGTAGCGCGCGCAATGGAGGCCGACTCGCTGGAGATAAAGCAGCTGAAGATTAAACGCGAGCGACTATGAACGCTTATGAGCTGAAATCTGAATTTTCAGGGACCATCTTTATTTTACGATACGAATCGCGACAAAATGATGAATCGCCGATTATGAATATACACGATAAAGATAGCGACATACCTGGAAAAAAACGGAAATATCTCGTTATATATGTAATTATATCCAATTCTAAAATCATCAGATCCTCAGAGATCTGACACTTTTATAGAATATTTAATTTATTATCTATTGAGATTTAATTATGTTTCCTTAGGACATTTAATTATAGATTTAGTTAGATCTTAATAGATAATCTTCAAGGAAGGTGTCAAATCTCTGAGGATCTGATTTTTAGAATTGGATATCATGAGATATAATTAGATATTACATGATTGAAACATATATGAAATTTTGTCCATTTTTCCCCGGGTAATATTAAGATTTTAGACTATTAATATCATTTCCACTTTATTAATTTAATTCATACTATTTCTATTTATTGCGTCCACTCGATTGAACTTCTGCAACAATTCTCTGCTCTCCTCTCCAGCGATTTCGTAAGATTCAAAAGGCAACCCCTGTAATCCGACCGATTTCAAAATGCGGCCCTGCAGCTCTCGAAACGTGCCAGACAGCAGACTATCGAATCTCGACGCTCCTCTGTCGAGCGATAAATCGAGACTCGCGCGACGCGATAGAGAAGGTCACGAGTGAAAAGATTCATACACGGTTGGTCCAGCCGCGTGCGAGGGAGTAATCAAGAGTTATTCAGGATCACAAGACGACCGGCGATATTAAAGAAAAGGAAAAAACGGATCGTCGGCGGGATACCACGCGAGAAGTAGACGCACCTTCCGTAACCGATCGGCGGATATAAATTGAGGCAGCAACGTCGTGCATACGGTATGTCCGTTCTCCGTTGTTTTCCCTCGTGACCTCCTCCCGTGGGTTTTTCGCGTGCGTTGACGCTAGCCAGAGAGGCGAGTTGATCGTGTAATCGATCGCAAGATAATTGATAAGAGGTTGAGATTAAGTTGCAATTAAGGGAGCGATACTTCTTGGTTATTGCTTTTCCGAGTAATTCCAATCGCCGCGATGTAATTGACTGATAAAGACATAATTTTATCTGTTTACATGTCTCTGATTTAATCTCGCATTCGCTTTACATCGAAAATTTTCCGCGATTATTAACCGAAAACCGAATATTTATTAGGTTTCTTAACATTCGTAGCTGAGAGAGTCCCCGATGGCTCTAAAATAAAATTAGCTCTTCCTTCTGCGAGGTAACTCAGAATTACGCTCCGTTGCGAAAAGGAAAAGATTTCGTTCGCAATTCACGCATTACGAACTTAGAAACATTAGCGTCTGCTTTTTTGCAGATTAATTCACAGCCGTTATGAAACGAGCGTAAGAAGACGAAATAATGAGGACGAAATCTTTCAAGGCATTATCGCGAATGTCTTTTATTCGCAGAGGAAAATCGCTGTGCGGGTATATCACGGTAGCAACACGTCACCCCAATCGGTTTCTTCATTGTGTTTGCGGAAACTCGCTTGAATATTAACCAATCGGGCGAGGGATCCGGGGATAATCCTGTGTTTCCATTTCCTGCGTTGAATCCCGATCGGCTGGTTACCACTACCTAGCTGCCTGCAAACGAATTAATCCCTTCGCGATTAACGGAATGCATACGTTCTTTCGTAATTACGTAGTAAAACGTCTTCTTTTTTTCCCCCCCGTTGAACACTCTTTTCGCTGAATTAACAGCGTGCGAGTAAAGGAATCGTTTTACACCGAGATATACATTCTTTTTTATCTGAAACGGAAATTTCCTTACAATCGAGGCACTAATAAAAAAGAAGCTGATCTCTCGAAACGTGGAGATATGTGCACAACCTAATCGATTCGTTTCAACTGACTATCACTGCGGCGGATTTTACTAGCGAGGTATATTTCGCTTCTTGTATGCTTTTCGTCGAGAGAAGAAAAAAACCTTTCCTTATCTCACCGGTCTCTCCTCTTGCACCATACATCTGACTTTGGGATGTTTTCTCTTATCTTATCGGATTATAAACGGGAGTATTGTTAACTCGCAGGGAAACACCACATGCGTCCGCGGGAGTGTGCTCGGGTTTCACTCTCTGTTGATAGTAAAGCTATCAGATTTTAAAAGAGGGAAATGCTTAAAAATAAACGCAATCTTCCTTTCAGAAATTTCGCTTTAACACCGCGTAATGCACATCCACTTCCGTGCTTAAGTATAATTATTTTTTGTCCCTCGTAAATTCCTCGTAATTTTTTATCACATCGACCGTAAATTACGATGCACGAGAAAATTATACATGAATTGGTAATCATCATTCTTTATTGTGATTGCTGTTTATTATCGTTGCTATTATTTATCTTCTGTAGACTCCCGACTCTTTTCTTTCGCGTAAATCGAAATCCTTCGAACCACAAGAGATAAAAGCAAGCGCAGTAAGCATTCTCGAGGAAAGTTCTTTTGAAGGAAATTAGCGAAATCATAACGTAAAATAAGATTTCACAAGAGGCGCCCGAAAGAAATTTTGAGATAAAATAACGCGGTGTGCAGGCAATTGCGCGGAAATTTTACCGACAAAGAGAGAAAGATGGGAGAAATTTCGAAAATGCCTGTAAGAGACGGAACAATAAAAGGCGTTAGCGCCACACTTGGATAAACTCCCTAATTTTTCCAAGATAAAAACCATCTACGAAGTTACTCGCCGCGAGACGCTCCGTCAGGTAATCCAGGAAACAAGAATTCGACGTTCGCGCGGATGATCCTGCTCGCACTCGGCCACGAATGTGTCCGAGGATCTTGCCAAATAACTAAGTTCTTTATTATCCTCTGGGAGAGGATAACAAAGATGTGAAAGACACCTAAGGCAACGCAATCCTCCAGCTCGTGCCATTTTTCCCCTCTTACTCTTCTTCTTTCGCTTTCCTCCAAGTTTTATGTTTCTCTTTGTGCGGCCAATACAATTCCCAGATCTCTTCCTTACGGAGAGTATTAGTGCGTAGGATGTGTGTAGCTTAGCGGTAGCAGTAGTCATCCGGAAAGCGAGAGTTCCCGGTCCAATTCCCGGTCCAGCCGCGGTAATAGAAATTAAGCTCCCCTTACCGAAATAATAAAAGACCTACATATAAGAAGAGCGTTCGTCAGACGTTGTGAAACTGATCTTTCTAATCGAGTTTTGGCTATTCATTCGATTCGCAATTTGTGTCTCGCAAAGGAGATCAATTGCAACCTTAGGGAGAATCTAATCTTTGGGATCTTCTCGTAACACGATACTTCTTTGTCGAGAAATTGAGAGAAATAATCTTAATTTTTTTAATTAGAAATATACAATTCTTGAATTGTTGTCGTTGCACGAAGAATTGCGGAAAGAATTATATAAAATGTCAAATCTCGTTCCTCAGCCGATCTCAGATCGGCTCTAACGAAATTCTTGACTCAGGATATAGTTGCCACTGTTTAACGTTATAGTTACCGCCGTTGAGAAAACTTTCGCCGATCTATGGAAAAATCTCGCTTCGAAAGAGGCCAGTTTGCAATAGGAAATATCGCACTGTGCTCGTGCTTACTGTCGTACACTTGGTACGCGTAATTGAAATTCACAAAAAATGCAGTTCCGCAACTATTGCAGTGACGATATGCACGTTTCTCCGATAAGAGCGCGCCGCCGTTCGCGTCTCCTTCGCGAAAGACTGCCGCGAACCAGACACGTTTCGCTGGTCGATTTTTATCGGCTCTCCGCACTTCGCAAACTGGATCGACTATGTTAATCGACCGTCCTATACGTGATGTAACATAGTACACTTTCTCCGCAGCCCGGTGCTGTGGTTTCGGCGACGCCCATCTAATGTAGTTTACACGTTCAATAATCGCGCTACAATTACCTGCAACCAACTGTCGCAGTGATGTAAAACCGAGCACTATCCGCGAAGAGAAAAATATAAATAATAACTTACGCGTGTTGAAAAATAATCTTTCCGGTATAACGAAGAACGTGGCCGCATACAGTGATAAAATTATATTGAATGCGTTGCGTTTATTTTATATCTACAATACACAAGGCGTGTATCACTCAACAAACAGTGTAATTCTTTTTCGATAATTAATTTTATGTATCATACATCTTTTGGATTGAAGTACAAGAACGCGGTATGTAACGCAACGTTTTATTCTTAACGATTCAGTCTTTATTCTCAAGCCTTTGTCGAGAAATGTATGTTTGAAGTATGTTTTATTCTATCAGTTAATTAACACAGTAAATTATCTGCTTTTCTAGCTACGTAGAACGTTGAACTAACAAGAATAATTATCGCGCGTTAAACTCGTGCGAAAAAAATGCAAGTCCAGTCAGCGCATAATATGTCTGTTTCAGCACATTTTAACAGCCGATAGATCTAACGTGTACATTAATAAATCTCGAGTTGATTTGTCGAATTAATACAATTTCGGTTTATCTGGCGATTAAAAATTACATAATTATAGGACAGTGTATATTGTATCGTTTATTAAATTAATTTTAATCTTTCGATTTTTAATCAAATTAAAGTTTTATAAAAATATTTCGTTGATTAATAAGCCACTGATTTCTTTATGAGCTTAGAATCAATTGTTACTTGGTAAAGAAAAATTTTCGAAAAGCACAGAACCATTTTCAATTTGCAATTTTTAACATTGAATACACATTTCTATAATCTTGACAAATTCTAAATCTGTTAAGGGAATTGAATCAAGCTCGCGATTAGACCAACTGAATTATAATTTGTTTGTATCTCTGAAGTTTAATCTCTGAAAAGCCTTTCATCTCCAATTGCAAATAAACTTGAAAATCACGGGACGTCGTTAGGAAAAAGTGTGCTGCACACTGGCCGGCGGATTCGTAGACGCAAGACACTCTATACTTTGCAATCGCAGCGAAAATAGTTTCTACGACGAGTACACGGGCGAAAAAAGGAAGCGATATCGCGAGTCAAAAGAAATGCTCCTCGCAGCGAAATTGAACGTTACGTGCGCCTGCATTCTTCTTGTTGCACGCTCGTGATATTTATGGAGTGGGATAAATACCCTGCGTACCGCAGAAAGGAAACTAGTCGCTCGATGAGCGATTGTCATGTAGCTTTCTTATGTCACTTGTAATTGTCGAGATAAAGAATAAGATAAGAATTAATACGCGCCCACACGGAGTTTGCGATCTAGCGACCTAGCGTCATCGTCGCACAAACAAAAACAGATTTTTGGATGTGTGTTACCTGTAACGATCGTGTGTTTGCAAACCTCTGAGGCAGTACAAACAGTAAACTGAAAAAGTTCAACTGTAATTTTAGAACACGCCGTGGAAGTTTGCTTGCTTTATTAGCGAGACCGTTTCCCGAACGTGGAAATGATCGAACTCAAATCTCTTTCGTGAATCCAGCGTGCGGCGTAACCCGACGTAATTGTAATTCGTTTTTGTCGAGGCAACTGCTGATATTGTAATTATTGGTGTTCAAAAGGACCGAACGGGACGCATTGAAAGTCCGACGATAATCGAGTCTGACGTGAAATAATCTTATATCCATATATCCAATACCTTTACATCATTTATTAATTATTAAATTAGTGCATTACTGACGTTACACGCGTAACTTTATCAACAGTAGCTAGTGTATTATTCAAATACGTGCGCCTATTAACGATATTGATTTCACGAGTAAATATTTTAACGGGATTGCATATTAATCGGTGTCATCGCGTGCATGCGCGACTTAATCGTATTACCGTAGATTAACATCAAATAAGATTAATTAATTTCTTCTGCCGGTTAATCATATTACACTCGATTTGCATATTTTCTTAGCACACTGAAAAACAACTTTCCGCCACCGTAGCTAATCATGATTTGCTAAAAATATAAATTTCTAAACCACAGCAAACGGTTTGCTGTCGCACCTAATACAATAGACGCAGTAGCAAAGTATTAGCCGTCACAACTAGATATTAGTTGTCCATATTTTACAACTGAAATTTAGTTGCCACATGCAATTTTTAGCTACGGTAGCTACAAATTTTTTCATGCTGAAAAAACAATTTCGCTGTCGCAGCTAATCGCCGTTTGCTAAAAATATTTTACTGCATTAACTATAAATTTTTAAACGACAGCAAACGGTTTGCTGTCGCACAATAGACGTAATTAGCTACCATAACTAAATATTAGCTGTCCATATTTTACAACTGAAATTTACCACATGCAGTTTTTAGCTACGGCAGTTACATTTGTTTTTCGTGCACCTCGTTCATGGGATCAGTGTAAATTTTTTTCGCCCAGAGATTTTTTAAATTACTTTAAAGTCGATCTTGCCTTGATGAAAATTTCTCAAGAGATAGCTGAAATCCATCCTTTCTCACAACTTTACAATTCGCTGTTTTAAATACGCTTGTTATAGACGCAACTAGTTTCGCAATCAAAATTTTATTTAGTCGAAATTAATTGTGGAATAAAGCAAATATAAATTTCGCAGAGAGAAATTCTTGTTATCTATTTGTAACCTAAAGATTAGGATATAATTTTCTACTCGAATTACAGCTATCTCGACGTTTTCTTAGATGGCGATTTAACTCGAAACGCAAGTTTAAAGATAAACATAACTGTAATTGCTTTCTCTTCTTGTTTCCAATTTATTTTTCAATTATTTTGAGCACTGTTCTATCCGCATTCTGCTTCGAAATAACCTTTATCGTACAAAAAACGTATCCATGTAAAGCTACTTATATCCTTACATTATTTAATCTGTTCTATGTCTTTTTAATCTGCTCAAACTTTACATGTTTGAATCCTTACGATTCTGCTCTTTTTCCCACGTTGTCTCTTACCGAATTTTCATCTTTAAAGCCTTGCGTCCCCTAGTAGCACAGTGCATTGGATAAACATTGGCCCAATATTTGGTTGTATTGGGCCAATGTTTAACCAATGTTTCGCCAATGCACTGTGCTACTAGGGTCCACGATCCAAGAACTGTGCCCAAGTTCTAGTCCCGGAAAATCTTTTACGGAAAAACTGCAAGTTGATTGGCTATAGTAACAACGAATGTCCCAAGGACTTTCTGCGAGTCACGAATCGCGCATAGTGTGACGCCAGCTTAAGACAGACGGTCTCTAGACGTCGCAGATCGGTCATTAACATCGAGACGAATGTCGCTTCCGTTCTCGTACGGTTCCCTTCGAGGAACCGATCGATCACGCCGCGTCTCCCCGGCGCTAATCGGCGCCAATGATCGCCGGGCCGAACAGAATCCTCTGTTCGCGGGACGGTAATCCGATCCCGATGCTCGCGTTCCTTGGCGCGGCGCGGCGCGGCGCGGCCGAATCGGCGAGCGTGCCGGGACATGTGACCCCGCGGGATCCAGCGAGCACGCGCACTGGCGACGCGCGGCGCACTCCCGCCGCGCCGCTCTGGCACGTGGCCCGTGCCGCCCGCGATCGCTCAGTATCATTCGCGCGACCGATAAGTGACTCAAGCGACTCGCTCACGCGTGCTTCCGTGGAACGCGCAGAGACAAGGCGAAGGCCGAAAGGGACGAAGGAAAGTTGCCGGGACGAACGACAGGTCGGTGAGTCCTCGAGGGATCCTCGAACGATCCTCCGAGTTGTTTAAACTTACGCGAGGGAGGGAGAAAGAGGGAAAGAGAGAGCGTGGGCGTTCAATTTGTCGCTACATACACGGAAGCTGTTCTATGCGCATTTCGCTCGCGCGACCACGTGCACCCGGAATGCGCGAGACGCGGCTCCGCGGCTAACGGGATATTCCGCGAGAAACGCGGCTCGTCGAGGAACAGCGACGGCCGATTACGCGTGGAGAGAGAGAGAGAGAAAAAGAGACGGAGAGGTTCCTTCGCGCGGAGGAGTGGCACGCGCTATCGGAGATAAATCGAACCTCGACCGATTCCCCTCCGGTCTCCTCTTTACGGCTTCGAACGTAAGAGAACAAACGAGGCTGATCGCTAATCGCGGTGATCGAGACGATTCGGCGGGCCGCGTCGTCGACTCTCGAGAGATAAACGGCGCTCTGTGCCCTTGCTCCGAAAAATCGGTACGCAAAATCGGTTCGGCGAACGAGCCCGTCCAATCGCGTCGTGCCGCCGCTCGTTCGCCGATCCGGCGGTTTCCCGATCGAGGAGAGAAGGTATCGGACTTCCCTCGCGACATTGTTACGTGGCCGTTGAAGGAAAGTTCGCGATCGTTAATCGGCAACATATGGTCCGCGACGTCCGAACGGCGGACTTGCCGCGCGATCTCCGGGTAAACAGTGCCGCGCACAGCGGCGCTTTATTTTTTCTGATCTCGCCCGCGTGAAAAATGCATCTCGCGCGATTAGATATCCCAGGTTAGATCATAGATCGGTCGTCCTGTCGACCGGGAGGGGAAAAAGAAATCGCGCAGAAGCAGCGTCGACGCGCAAAACAAGTGTCCGCGTCGAGTTTCAGCCGTTGGATCAATTGTGCGCGCGATTATCGGCTCCCCCGGTGAATTTTCGCGCTAAACGCCGCGGCAGGTAACCGTCGTGTGTCTTATTTACATCGGTTTAACCTCTGCCTTTTTTTGCCACGGGACCAGCAGCGATGGAACCGTGCGTCTAGGCAGAATAAACATAACAACGTTCGACCTCGGCTTGTTTTCCCGACCTTCGCGTTGCTTCGGCGACTTTGTAAGCTGGCATATCGGAGCGAAGGTCTCTTTTACGGGCGGATTTTATTATTTTGTTAAATCGAAATTCAAGACTCGCGTCAGATTCAACGGCGAATAGAAGCGCGTGACCTGCTCGCGCCTCTAAATTTGTGAAAATGTCGAGTTATCGACGCCGGCTCGGTTTAACGGAGATGGATCGAAGCCTCCGCAGCTTGCCGATATTTTCAAGATTTGTGTAGCCAGAGACGAGCCAATCTCTCAGTGAGAACAGCGACGTCGAATCGACGTCGATACCCAGCGAGCACGGAACGTGGCAGCAACATTACGGCAATGTTGTAACACTGCAGAGCAACGTTACAGCAATGCCGCGACATTGCCGCAACGTCGTTACAATGTTCGTTCGAAACCGAAAATAGTTAAAAGTTCCGGAAAACTTAATCTTTTGTATTAAAATAAATTCGTGTCAAATAAAGCCAACTGCACGCGATACTATTTTTCTCTACTGGATTACTCACGAGAGCCAATCAGGATTTAGCTTTAAGTCACTTGATCGAAAACTCTGCATCCTGATTGGCTCTCGCAAGCAATCCAGTAGGAAAAACAGTATCGTGTGCCGTTGGCTTAAGTTGGCGGTTCTCTCCAGTAAGAATGATAAGAGTACTAGGAACTTGATACAAAAAATTAAGTTCCGAGGCTTAATTATTTTCCGAAAACAGAGACGTCGACTCGACGTTACAGGGCTACGAGGTTTTCCATATCCTTCGTTCCTTCTCCCGCGTCCACGACGCATCACAAACCCAATCGTGCGTGCGAAAAGAGAGAGCCCGGCTAAAGCCCGTATCGGACTACGGATTGCGATTGGGATTAGATTGAAATTTGACCAATCAGAGTAAAAGTTACTGAACTAGAGATTAGTAAACTTTACTGTGATTGGTTAAATTTCAATCTAATCCCAATCCCAATCCGTAGTCTGATACGGGCTTAACGCGATCGAAATTCACTGTTTAACTATTTCAACGTGACTAAAACGTGGGAGCGCGTGAACGGGTGCCTCGGTGCCGGTGATTAAGACGTTTGATACGCGGCGCGTTTCCACCGCATTCTTGTTATCAGTTCCCCGAGAGCTGCGAGTGAGCGGTGCCTCGGCGGCGGGATCTGCACAGAGATGCTAACTTTTGGGCCCAGCTCCATCAAAGTGTTACGCTCGGTGCTCACGCACGCACGCGCGCGCGCAACCACGTCCGTGTGCCGCGCAAAACGCTCTGTACAGCGCGCGGTTGCGCTTGTGTGTGTGTGTGTGTGCGTGCTCGGCCCCAAAGTTTGCATCTCTGGATCTGCGTGCGCGCGCACTATCTTTTGTCAGCATCGCGATAGGAGAGGACCGTCCACGTGGCCGTGGTCGCCGATCGTCGATTGTCACTCGCGTCGCGAAGAGCCCACGCGTCACGTCTCGTCTCTCTACGCCCGTTGTGCTCTCGCGTTTCCGCGCGTCGTTGCACGATTCGCGCCCGCCACGTTGCGAGTCGGCGTCCGCGGTCCTTGTAATCGCGGCGCACACCGCCTTTCGCGTGTCGTGTTCCGCATCGTTGGCGCACGTTATCCACGTATCGCGGCGTCGGGATCGTCGGGACCGTCGGAACCTGTGAACGAGGGAGAAGCGCGGCCGAACGTTACGCAGATCTGGGTAGAAAAATATCTCTCGTTCCCTTTTTCCGCGTCCGTGAGGCATCGCAAACCCGATCGTGTGTGCAGAGAGAGTGAAAGAGTGAGTGAGTGAGTGAGTGAGAAAGAGAGAGAGGGAGGGAAGGAGAGAGAGAGAGAGAATTTCGGAACTCTCGCCATTAGATCTACTCTCGCTATTACACGCACTTCTTTCCTCCCTTCGTAATCTGTGCTTGTTTCACTGTAATCGCGAAAGCGTATTTTGAAAAAAACTACCGAGTCGCTTTTCAAATGACGATTTTTTTTTATTCGATCGGAAAATAATCCTCCACCGAGGGTTCCATTGGATTCAAAATCGACTCGGAATTAGCTGCGGAACAAGGTTTTAACGATATCCGTCCGCGATGCGAAATCCGCTTACAACTTAGAAAGCTGCCGATTTCCTCTGGATTTGTATCGAGGAAAGAATCGATCCAACCGATCGGGGGGGGGGGGGAGGGGAGCTCGTGAACGAGGAGCGTCGACAACACGTTTCGACACGTGCGCTGCATTTCATTATTTCATCATCGTCCATCATGTTAATCGCGCTGGGCGGAAATGTGTTTGTAATCTTTGCGGACAATTAAAATTATTAATTTTGTGACAAAACTGCGTGTATCGACGATTTCTGGAAGCTTCTACGCGGCGATGTTTGGGGATGAAAATGGGGAGGGGAGGGGGCGTTCGATTAAACTTTATTCATTATTAGAAATGTCAATATATATGCGCTTTTTTTATAAATATTTAACTATAGCTATCTCGTCACCGACGAGTGAAATAAAACTCGACGTAAAAGTTGGGAGATTGTTTCGTAATTGCTTTTTTCTGTTTAATTAATCGAGGACTCGTCTCAAGAATTTCACCTAAAAGTTCGTGTAAATAATAAAAGAGATTAATTTGAATTTATTTGCGTAAAAACGGACGTTTGGCGGAGCGTGAGGCAAAGTGTTCTCGTACGCTCTCGGGTAATTCCAATTTCGGGATTTAACGGGTGGTCTCGCAAATCACCTAACGGCCGGAACACGTGGTAAATTTGCGGAAACTACGCGACGTGTCCCGATGGTCGCGAGCCAAGACGGGCGAGAAGGAAATATTTGTAATTGTGACGCTGCCCGGCGCGTATTCGCGAACGTCTCGATATTATCTCTCGTCAATTAGGCAGTGTTTATATTTTCGCGGAATGTGCTGCGAGCGGCTCAAGGCCGACGGTGACAAAGACCTGTTATCTATCGATCATACGCTCGTCGGCGACCTTGCTGGAAGTTTCCTTTAAAAATTTTAATTCGCGCAGTACAGCGCGAATTTTCCCGATCGTGAAATTTATCGAAACGGCCTTCTTGTGTAACACGGCGCTGGTTCTCTGGTCGAGTCCAAGGCGAGGGTAAACCGCTGACCAAAATCGTGTACACCGATGCCTACGAATGCCCAGTGGGCATTACTTAATTTTATTTTATTTTATTTACCCTGGCCGAGGTGATAATTTTTCGCAATAAATGTAGAATGAAATATTTAGACACTAACACACTCACGACTCTTGGTACGTTATTCCTTCAAATTTTTGTCTATCACGTTTGAACCATACGAATGTTATTAATTTGCCAATTTTATTTTTAACTTATTAAACAAGCGCCAAACCGGCGTAGGACAAGATAGAAAACGGTATATGAATTAACATTTTAGATTACAACTATTGGGCTATCAACGTCTTGCTCGAACCTAAAGGCGCTCTCGCTTGTTTGATTTATTTATCTTGTTTTATCTTATTTTATCTTTGTAATGCCCAAACTAATGTTCAAAAAAAGCCTAGTGATGCCGCAAATCTGTACAATGCTCTCAGCGGTTTACTCCTCGGGGCCAGGGCTAACCAATAGTCGTGAAATATCTTCTCTAGCTCTTGCCTTACACTGCTTTTTAGCTGTTTGATTTCAAGACACTATTAGTCGCCTCGAAACGCCTGCGTCCACGATGCTAGAACTTGGTCCAAGTTCTAGTTCCGAGGTAGCCAATCAACTTGCAGCTTTTATGGAATAGCCGCAAGTTGATTGGCTACACCTTAATCTTATTGTTAGTTTAATTCACGTTTGTCTCTTTCTAAAGTAACAGTTGGAAAGAGACAAAGAACGAATTAAACTGTTCTTAAAGTTAAGCGACGTTGGTGAAACCGGGCCTCAAGGCCTGTGTCCGCGATGCTAGAACTTGGTCCAAGTTCTAGTTCCGAGAAATGTGCAGCCAATCAGCTTGCAGCTTTTATGGAATAGCCGCAGGTTGATTGGCCACACATCTCTTGAAACTAGAACTTGGACCAAGTTCTAGCATCGCGGACGCGGGCGTCGTGGAAAACTAGCCGGATGATCTATTCGTAAGCGGGTCAACACGCCGTTACCGAAACGGCGAATCACTGAAAATTTCTATTCTAACGTAAAATTAATATTGCGTAAAATAATCGTAACGCCATACGGCAAGTAGAATGCGCGGTAACAATATTTTCACACCTAACAACTGCTTCCAGCGAAAGCCGGTAGCTCCTCTAATCTCTTCTGAATAAAAAAAATATCTCTTTATCAGACATCCGATAATCTGAAACGAACATTATCTTTTCGTATCTGCGTAAAAGATCATTTTTGCTCCCGCGCGCTTATCTACGATTTTCCCCGGGTTAATCGACATCGCGAGAGCCTCCCGGAGCCCTCCCTGTCCCCGGGGCTCTCGGGAGACGTAAAGACGACGCTGGGGCAAGGGGCGATCAGGGAGGAATACGCGGACGTTTGCTCTTTTTCAGGAAAACGACTCCGTGAACGATGGTATCCTCGACAGTGGCGGAAGCGAGCCCGGTGAAACAATCGTGCGGCGCGATGGGCATCGCGCCGGGAGATTATTGCCTGGTCGGCTGGGACATGGACACCACCGGCAAGAAGGTCATCGACGAGATCTGCCAAATAGCCGGGTACACCCCTAACGCCACTTACTCGCAATACGTGATGCCGTACAAGGATCTCAATCCGACCGCCATAAAGCGCCACAGTATGAAGGTCGTGACCAATGGCAAATTCCGCGTGCTCAGGAACAGCAAGACCAACGAGGTACGAGGCAAGGTCGCGATACCAAATACCGTTGCCCCGCGATTTCGTTTCCCGTACCCGAGGGACGGAGAATTCCCCTTTTAATGTTTCAGAAAGACGCACGTTTTCTCACATCTCGAGTTGTATCTAAGCAAGGCTGGGAAAGTTACTTCATTAAAGTATCTAGTTGCAGTTTTTTCGCTAAAAATGCAACTGGTTACAAGCTACCCATTCTGAAAAGTAACGCGTTACAGTTACTCAAAATTTAACGGATCGTTACTTTGCAGTTACTCTCTTGCAATGAAAATAAAAATATGAAATTTGCATTTGAATTGTAAAGCATAGATAAAGGCGTTTGTGCGCAGATGCGAGGCCTAATGCGGTCTGTGGAGGTTTAGAAAAATATGTAAAGTAAATTAATGTAACTATTAAATTAGCTACTGGTTTTCGAAAAAAATGTAACTAAGTTAAGTTACAGTTACAGACGGAGAGAAAATAACGAAGTTAAGTTAGAGTTACCAAAAAAGTAACTGTAACGAGTTACTTCCCAACCCTGTAAGTTGTCACAATTTTTTTTTAATTGTTACCTCGAGCGTTTTATAATAAAACGCAGATGTGAGAGAAATCGTTTCTAATCTTTTGCGCGCGTAAAAGAAACATACATATATTGAATATTTATAAAATATTAACGTGATGTATGAAACATTTCTTCTCGCAGGTAATCAAATCCAAGAGCGAAGTATCGGCACTTACGGAGTTTCTGAGCTGGTTAGAGACCGTGAAGGAAAACGCCGCGGACGGTGTAATTTTGGTCTATCACGAGCCGCGCAAAGTCATTCCCGCGATGCTGCTCGAGTCGCTGAAGAAGTACGATCTGGTCGATCGATTCAAGCAGACGGTCAAGGGATTCGCGAACGGATTCAACATCGCCGAGGATAAATGCGCCAACTCGGCGCACATCTATTCCCTTCGTACTTTATCGCGCACTCTGTTAAAGAAGGTGAGAAAAATGTGTACATACCGATTGCAAACTTGACGGGATTTAACAAAACGGACTGAACCGTTCGAAATGTCTTTTTTTCTATTCTAAAACGGAGAACTCAATCCTGAATAAATATTCATTGTTTGAGAGAAATTTGTCTATCAAAGTTTCATTTGCTAAATATTTGCGAAAATCGATAGCTCCTGATTTATGTAATGCTATAGATGTGTTTCGCGAAAGGATATAATAGCGATACATAAATTTCACGCACGATGACAAAATATTTTTGAATATACCTGAAGGAGGCGAATCTGGGCAATGCGCAACACAGAGCGTCGCTGGCGTTGCAAATAGCACAATACTTGTGCTCGATCGACGGCGACAAGACGGAAGATGCGAGCGAGAACGAAGAGAGCGATGAAAAACGTATGAAAAGAGCGGTCGAGGTTATTCGAGAATTCGCGCAACCTGTTGACGTCGAGGAGCAGGAACACAACGGTATGTGTATTATTGAACGTGCGTCGACTCGCGTAATTTCATATTCGTCGTTTTTACATTTCCCTGTCGAAGTAATCTTAGTGGTTTTGCCATTAGGCCGTTCGACAAGCAACTTGGCGTTCTTTAAAAGGATTTGAAAGGACGAAATTTATATTCATTAATTTAATGTTTACGCAAAATGTACTCGCCGCTTTGATACCTTTTTGAAGTCAGTTTTACATTCCATTTCGACAAACATGTTAAAATGTTACAACAATTGTTTGGTGTCACAGGATGGGCCAAAAGGTTGTAGAATTACTATAAAAGTAACAAATTTATTTTATCTGTTACTGTTATAATAAATCTACAACCTTTTGGCTCGTCTAATATATTGGCCGTGACACCAAACGACTGTTATTACTAAAAAACGAATTTGATTGTTTGACTTCTTTTTAATTAGAATGTCACGTTTAATATAAATAAAATTGTCGGGCGCAGCAATGCATAATTACTAGTAAAGTATATATTGTACTACAGACTTTTCGACGAAGCTCTGATTATATAATTCTGCCTCGGAAAAATTCATCAGATAAATTTAGGACGATACTTTACGTCGTCATTATTATTACGTTTAGTTGCATCCCGTGTTGTTTTACTCCCACAAGTTTTGTAAATAGTTTAAACTCGGCCAAATTTGTCGTAACTTGAGAGCCAAGTTGGCGAGAGGCGCGAGCGAGCACCGGGATGAAAAGCCATTGCGACGTGTAACTTTTGTTGCAGAGCTGAAGATGATATTCGAGCGGCAGAACAACTTGCGGCCCATATTCAGCGCACTGTTCCGTATGAACCGCCGTGAACGTCAACACGCCAGTCCCCTACGGCGACTGTTGGCTGAAGCCGGGATCGTGTACGCGGAGCTACAGGTGAGTGTGTTTACACATGCTTAATTAGGCTATTGATAATCAGGCCCGTTTATGCCGCGAGACGTTTCCGCCTTTTTTTTCCTGATTCCGGTTTAAAACGTTAAACTTGTCATCGAGGTGTCACCCGGGAACGAGGTGTCGCTCAGTTTAGGGGCTTCGAATTGATAGATCGCTGAATCGAGAGAAACACTTCAATTCGCGTCACGCTCGGCAGACCGCAAATTTTTTTGCGGCCGGATAATCACGTTAAAAGACTGCGCACGCGTTTGTTCTTGAAAAACGAGCCATGATGATCCTCTGCAGATAGCAGGAAGAAAGCAGTAAATTTCCGGGGAAAAAAACATTAGAGTTTCAGACATAGTTTGCATAAAACTCTATTATACTTTCTTATATAATTTTCTACAAAGCACAAATAAATATGTATTTGCTGATTGACTCTGGAGGAATATTTCAAACTAGTTTCAATCTACGAAATGAGTTTTAGCTTGGCAACACCCGACGATTTACGGTCAAACGAGCCGGTTTTTTTTTAATCCGCGGAAACGCGCACGTTTCAGGACGCGTGGACCAACGCGAAGAAGGACGGGCTGGAGCATCTGATGAAGGAGAAACTGCCGACGGTCGAGGAGAAAAAGATGGAGGACCTGATGGTCATCCTCGAGCGCCACTTCGACCCGGAGAAGAAGCCGAAGAGCAAGGTGCCGGAGAAGAAGGGCCTTAAGATAAAGAACGAGAAGAAGATAAGCGACGACAAGGAGAACAACAACAAGAGCGACTCGGGCCACGACAGCCCCGACAGCCCCGACACCACGACGTCCGGGTCGCCGGTCAAAATGAACGGCGACGACATCGACATCGAGATCAAGTCGGAGGCGGCGTGCGCTTTGACGCCGGAGGAGTGCGCCGAACGCGTTTAACGATGCTGACGAACTTCTTCCCTCCGACCTCTTTTTTTTTCTTTTTTTTCCCCCTACGCGCCGCAGGGCGGGAGCACTCTTCGCGGCCGTCCGCGAACTCCTCCCCGTCGCCTCGTTGCCAACCGGGCGTACGTGGGGTCCTTTTCCCTCCTGTTTTTTTTTCTTTTTGTTGCCATAACGGTCGCGGATAATGAGAAATAAAATTGACGACGTGTAACGCGGGTGACGAACGTAGATTTAGCGTGTCAAATACAGTTCGCGTTTAGCCGGACTCTACAGTAAAAGCGTGCTGTATGTTGGAGTTACCACGCTACATTTACGCTCCACGACCGGACAGAGCCGCGAAGGGATCCCCGGTTTCTCCTATTTTTTTTTCTTTTTGCGGTAATTCTAAGATAGACGTATTTAGGATATAGGTTTACGATTCGTCCGACGGGCGATGTTGTGCGTGATAAAAGACGAGTGTTATTTGTTACAGTATTGCACATCTTTCTTTCCTTCCTCTTCCCTCCCCTCCCCCTCCCCCCCAACCTTTCGTTTCCCTTCACTCTTGGGTATTTTTTTTTAATTCTTGTTCGCACTGGTACGCCGGCACGATTAAAAAAAAAAAAGAAAGAGAGATTTCCCCGCCGTGTTCGAATTTAACCGAAATGTACAAATAACACGTTAAGCGACGTTTAAGTTTGTTACGCGCGCAGAGATATTTAATATCGTTTAATAATTTTATACTCGTTTGTTTTCTCTCCTTTCTACCCCCTCGCCCTTTGTTCCCTTCTCTTCTTTTTATTTATCCCGAGGATTCGTACGCTCGCCACTCTCCGGCGAGAGCGTCCGTTTAATAGACTGCTGTAAGTGTGAAAGGCATAGGAAATATCGCGGACCCGCGCGCTACCGCGCGCGCAGTTCACGATGTGTACAGTCGTGTGCACGATATTTTCTACTTTTTACCGTTTAAGTCGCGCGTGAGACGCAGTGTGTATGTGTGTGGTAGTATTAGAGAGATATATTTTTGTATCGATGATATAATTTCGTTTCTGCTGTGAGATCTCATTGTATGAACATTGATTAATAAAGAGTTTAGTTGTAGCCGTTTTATACGCGTTTATAAACGCGCGAGAACCCGGTTTCTCGCGTCCGCCGTTCGCGCGCGATATAAATACAGTACTTTTGCTAAATTAAACCACGATATCTGTACCTCGCGCCTCAGCTCCGGCGGCGAGCCCGTTCGGTTTTGAGTTTTATTTATTTTGCGTGAACGAAAAATCGTACGGATTCCGCCCTTTTGCGACGCATTCTGTCTAGATTCGGTGAAAAATCGAACAGCTGGGGCGCTTGGCATTAAATATAGAACGCGCGGACACGCCCGGGCGTAAATAAATGAGGCGTTTTCATAATTTCTTTGAATCAGACCGTAACGCGTGCGCATTTGCAACAATCAATGGTAATTATCATTAAAAATCGAGACGCTCGCGTGCTATGAAATCCCGGCCGCGGGTAGAAGCGGGCTCGAGATTCGAGTCTGGAGGAGTCGGCCCGGCGGAAGATTACACCTTGCGCCGGCACCTGCATAATGCCGGGACGTGATTTATTTCCGCGGCGCTTATTAATTGCGACGAGCGCGGCGCGTTCACGGCGCGTGAACCGCGCGAAGGGGCGTTCGGTAAATAACGCGCCGGGCTTAAACGCTCGGTTCGGTAAAGTTCTTAATAAGCAAAAAAGTCGCCGGGGTTTAACGGGACTTGGCCGCGGAGGGAGGAAGGGCGTGAGGAGGGGATGAAAAGCGGCGGCGATCGCGAGCGCGGTTTTTCCGCGAGTCACCCGCGAGTTCCGCGGCTCGCGCGCGGGTCGGTCCTGGGAGAGAAAGCGGAAATGAATTAAATATGCGTGCGGACCGTTGCGCGCATCCGGTGCCGCGCGGATCTCCATTGCCGTATGCCAAAACGCCCCGAGGCGTGAACGGGCGAGGCTCCCGCGAGGAGGGAATTCCAGAAACGCTCTTTTTCTCCCCCCCGGTAAACGCCGGCGCGATTCCTCTTCCGCGGTCCTCCTTCTGGGGGCACGCGGCGGGATCAGATCCGATCGCGGCGCGCTCGGCTAGAAAATTGGGTTTTTCCAACGCGCGCCGATTAGACGGGGTACCGTCCTGTGACTTCGCGCGCGGCTTTTTCTCTCCCCCTCTTGCCCCCCCCCCTCTCCCCGATATCGTGGCATACGTGTAACTGCGAGCTTGGGGGAAGAAAAAAATCCCACGTGTACCGGAAGACCAGGCTTTCATTCCGGTGTTCGAGCATCAATCGAAGTACACGTCGATACCTTCGGCCGCGTACAAACAGAGTTTACGTGACGACGTGATGGTCGAATAATAATTTGCGCGACGCGGAAAATCGCGGTTGTTCTTTCGTTGTTAAAGCTGTACGAAAACTTGATTTTAGAGCACATTGTAGATTAAGAGGATCCTTTAGCGATACAGTCAAGTACCCCAGAGAACAAGCATGTCTAAAAGACGTCTTTTAGACATGCATGTTCTCTGGGATAGTTTTTGCGCTTGTAATTCTTTTTATTAGCTTTTATGCACAAAATCATACCAGGATAAGTTGCGAACCGTATAGCAGAACATTTTCATACTTGAAACACTCAGTTCAGAAGTCAAATAAAAAAGATATTGGTATTTGAAATTTTCACTTCGTAGCTCTAACTAAATTTGAAATTGGCTTTATAACATTGCAAAATTCTTCCAGGTAACCTCAATCATTTATAAAGAAATTCTCTTCGTCTTTTTTAAATATAAAGTTGACTGTCCCTGGTTTTGCCTTTATGCGTACTTTAATCGTGTGGGAGAATTTTGCAATTTTACAAAGCCAATTTAGTTAAAACTACGAATTGAAACTTTCAAATACCGATATCTTTTTTATTAGACTTCTGAACTGGGTGTTTTAAGTACGAAAATGTTCTACTACGCAATCTCCGCAACTTATCTAGATATTATTTTGTGCACAAAAGCTAATGAAAAGAATCACATGCGCAAAAACTATATTTGACCGTGCCGGTAGAAGAAAGATGGCTAAGGGATCCTCTCGAGCCTCGGCATTTCCACAACATCGTAGGGCACAGAATCGATGCCCAGGCTATTTCTTTCATGCCAAAGTCTTTTTAGACAATTTGTGATGACGACGAATAGAGAAACGACGATATTGCTGACGATTGTCACGCTGTTTCAGAGTAGCGATGTACCTTCACGAGCGAGACGCGCACTCCGAGATATGGTCCGGCGATGCTGCTGCCAGCGGGACACCATCCTGCGGACGGAAGCGCCCTCGAGAAGGAGCTCTGTCACATCCGGAAATCAGCGGTAACCCGGCGGAGCGTGAAATGTCGACTTTTATCATCGCCCTTCGATGGCTGAGCGAACCCGTTCAGTAATGATATAATAGTAGTAGCCGGGACACACTTCCAGGGACTAGGGACGAAGCGCAACACATGGAATTCACGGAGAATCCCGTAACGTAGCAGTTCCATAAATCATACGTTTGCATTTAAGACACGGTGGTACTACGAGCTACGAATAAAATTGTCTTCGACTCTGTCTTTATACAATAGTAACGACGACGTTATTATGCGCTGCGTATAACAGGAAATAATAGCAGCGAATAGTTAAAGCGAGCATTATTACAAATTACAACAAATTATCATTATTAACTATATAAATTATTATTATTAATTCTATAATTCACATTTGCAATCGTTTTAACTCAAGTTTCACTTTATTAGTAATATAATTACTAGCATTATTATATTAAATTATTATTATTAATTCATTATTTGGTTATTATTAATATATTAATTGGAATAGGATGAAGAAGAGTGTGGAAAAGAGTTAAAAAATTTTACGGTGGATAATGAGAACGCATTAAAATTTTGCTGTACGGTAAAGAGGCAAAGGGAACCGATGGCGGGGACGAATAAGTGTAATGGTTTCCGTTGAAATGAAACAAATTACAAAGACACGAAAATGTATATAGCAGTTTTTGTACACTTCTGGAATCCATCTGTTAATTTTGCCCTCGGCCGACGGCCATTTCTGTACCTGACGTACTCTTTTAATTCGATAGATGCTTTTTGGGGGGGATTTTCAATGTAAACCGTGTTCCTGGAGAACTCTCTTCAAATACAATTAAAAAACTTGGCAAATAAGACTCCCAGTTTCCGTGCAGCTTGCAAAATTTGCCTTTGTGTCTCTTACACCAGATCTGATCGACGAGTACCGGAACGCCGGGGATGAAAATAAATGACACATCTCCGAAGTCGAGGGGCGCACCGCGCGCGTAAAGCGGATGTGAATTTCGGACGATTAATCTCGGACGTGATTACGATCGCATAATTTCGCTATTGCTCCGCTCGGAGCGGATTATCGACATAGACGTTAACGTTAATTGGAGGGTTTTAGGATTAACGCATTTGATATTAATAATTGAATCTACGGAGGATTTCCGCGGGAGCATCGCGGAATTAGCGAAAACCTGCACATTAACATGTGTTACACGCAAGAGCGAATCATTATTAACGGCAGCGGTGTCCGTATGCGGCGCATGTTATCTCAATTAACGATGATGCGAGTAACGAAACTACTCGTACGCGATGATGCGCGGCGCGAAAAGAAATTGAGAAAACGAGCGCGCGAGAGATTCCAACCCCCCCCCCCCCCGTCCCCCGGGCCCGTCGGTGCGCGCGTAATATAACCGATAGGTAATTAGCATACTACTGTGTTTTTCTTACGCTCATTTACTCAGAGTCATTATTGCGCAATGCTTACGGCCCGCCTTCCCTCGTAATTTTGCACGCACTCGTGTGCAATTGTGCAGTCTAGGATGCAAATTTCCTTTAGAGAAAATTATATCGCGCGCCCGCAATTACACACGTGCACTGGGTGTCTTCGACGAACGCTAATCGGCAGTTTGTAGCGAGCCCTCTTATTTAACGTTAGAAATAAACGAACCGCCAAAGCCACGGCATTTCCCCGTTATTACATTAATTTAACAATTGAGAAAACGCTGGTTGCTGGGCTGAGAAAAAAGCGGCGAGCAGAAACGCCGCTTTAAGAAGAATGTCTCCATTTTCTCATACAAAGCAATTCAAATCGCTGCATTAACAACTAGGGATTGTTTGAGCTTCCAAGTATTATTCGCCGATTAAATAAATATTTCGAATCCCAGTTTCTTTCGATAGAATCTTACGCTCCCTCTTTTCCACAACTTTCAATTTTCATGTATAAAAATTGTAAAAATTATCGATTACATTAATTTAATGATTGAGAAAATGTTGGTTGCTGGGCTGAGAAAAAAAGTGGCGAGCAGAAACGCCGCCTTTAAGAAGAATGTCTCCATTTTCTCATACAAAGCAATTCAAATCGCTGCATTAACAACTAGGGATTGTTTGAGCTTCCAAGTATTATTCGCCGATTAAATAAATATTTCGAATCCCAGTTTCTTTCGAGATAGAATCTTACGCTCCCTCTTTTCCACAACTTTCAATTTTCATGTATAAAAATTGTAAAAATTATCGATTACATTAATTTAATGATTGAAAATGTTGGTTGCTGGGCTGAGAAAAAAAGTGGCGAGCAGAAACGCCGCTTTAAGAAGAATGTCTCCATTTTCTCATACAAAGCAATTCAAATCGCTGCATTAACAACTAGGGATTGTTTGAGCTTCCAAGTATTATTCGCCGATTAAATAAATATTGCGAATCCCAGTTTCTTTCGAGATAGAATTTTACGCTCCCTCTTTTCCGCGACTTTTAATTTTTATTCATAAAAATTGTAAAAGTTGTCGATCCGTGCGAAGCTGTCATCAGTTTGAACTTTACTCCTCCGCTCGCGACCTACGAAAATAATAGAGAACGCAGCGTGAACGTAGGTAGCTTGTAAATAAAATATCCGGATACGCCGACGCGTTTGTCGATACCCCTCGATACGTCCCTACGGACTTAATCCGCTCGCGTGCGGACGCGATTATCGGGCGATCGCCCTTCATCCTGTCTAATTTCTTTTCGCGAACGGCCGAGCGTGGCGAGCAAAATAGCTGCGGCTCTCGTATCGCGATCGCCGCTGCTGTAACAGGCGGCGCGAAGGAAATTGCCGCGTCCGAGGGCTGCCTTAATTGATAATAATGCGCGCGCAGCGCCGAAGCTATCGGGATAATTAATGATACGCTGGCTAACCGCCGCCACGTCACGCGGCCGTACCCCGCTTTCGTTGCTTCGCTCCGACAGCCTAATGAAGGGGAAGAGAGATGAGACGAGACAATATCGCGACTCGCGCCGCGGCGTCTCCCGCAGATAGACCGTATCTCTTTGTCGTGCGGATGGGCTGGAATAAAAAACATTTGCCGCATGCTTCGTTTTATCTTTCATCATTTCAATTTGGACCAGTTTGGACTATAAGTACGTATCGATTTATTACGTGTCGAGTTATCTCGCTCGCGACTACCAAAGCGATATCCGATAGTACGTTCCACTATTTTTATGCAAATACGAGTGAGATAAAGAGCGACCGCAAGATGTCCCCCAATTTTTCACATTCGAATCTGTCGTGTTTGTGAGACAATGGGCCTCGGAGATCCCGTGGCCAGCATGGCGCCGTTGAAAGTCAATTCTGTAACCAAATTGAGTGAGGCTTATCGCCAGTGGTAATTAAACAAAGGGAAACATTGTTTTTAAAGTCGATCAGACTGGCAAAAAAAATGATCTTTATTTAAGTCACAACGTTTCGACCTCTTTATCGAGTCCTTTTCAAGTACAATCTGGAAACAAATTTCCAAATTTTTTTATCGGATCCTTGTCAAGTACAATCTGGAAACGAATTTCCAAATTTTTGATCGGGTCCTTGTCAAGTACAATCTGGAAACAAATTTCCAAATTTTTGATCGGGTCCTTTTCAAGTACAATCTGGAAACGAATTTCAAAACTACTTTTAAAATTTTTCCTTTGCTCAATTCTGAGACACAAGAATTGCTGTTTTCTCGCGAATGAGGAGGTACGCATTGACATTTTCGTGATCAGTTAAGCGAGATTCGATAAACGTGACCACAAATTCGAGAAAAAATTTGGGAACCTGGCTTAAAGGCACTTCCGGTCACTCTTCAGTGAAAAATAAACAGTGAATTTACTGATTACGTGATATTTGATTTATAGTTTTAATAAAAAATATTACTTTTCAGTTGTTTGTTGAAAAGCCAGAATAAACTAGGTTAAATTTTCAAAATTTACGCCCGGGAATATTTCAGAACGTGGAGCACCTGTGTACACATATGTACGATGTTACATGCAAGACTAAGTTAGCTCGGGTGGTCGTTTTAAATCCGACCGTTGATTGCAAGTTTTTTTTCTTAATTCTGCGAGCTAGTTAATTGTTGAAATAATAGCAAACACAAATATTGAACGTCATATTAATTTTGCAAATTATTATTAATCCAAGTAATTATTATTTATTGAAATGAGAATATCTCTCTAAATTTCAAATAAACCGGCGCCATCGCGTTGTCCAATTAGCCGAAGTTCTTCCTAATGTCCTACATAAGTTTTGAATTGCGATAACTGAGCGCTATAATCTCAAACCTTAGATTGCGCTTACAATTGTATAATGGAGGCTTAATGCGCGGCCTTCAAGATATTTTGTTAAATTGCCCGGTCCCGGGCTCATTTGAAAATAAAATAGCTCACTTATTTTAACGATCGAAAAGAAGTACGGCAATGATATTTCATGAGCGTGAAAATTGAATTGAACTCACCGCGGAATTATCGCGGTTCTGCGAAAAATAGGTAGGCTAAAGGAGCTTTCCTTTTGAGATACAAACTTGAAATGGTGAAAATCCTTTTTGTCGAAACTTTATCATTTATACCTGTTATTCGTCCGTTATTTTTCGGCGGCTACGAAGGAAGGAAATGAATTGTTTACGTACGCGAGTAAACGCGTACTGCGCAAAATGCGGAAAGTGGAGTGATCAATAAACGTATTTATTTACGCTGCAAATTGTGGTATCGAAAACGGTTGTTGTTCGTATGTACGGTCGCAACCGCTGCACGCTTTTACACTGATTAATCTAATAGTTGATAGGCACGTACGAGACTCGACGTCAACTTTGACGGCGATGCCGCAGCGATATGAGTAAATCAAACGCTTTGTTGGCCGTGCTGTGCAAATGTTATTTGCTCAGATAAATAATTAATTAATTAAGAAAATATTACAGCGGGGCGAGTACTTGGTTACCGATAAGGAGAGGGGCTATTTCAGTCAGTTGAAGATCGAATGAAAAATTGTCGAAACATCTGAAAATCGTGGAAGGCCCACGGGGATGCTGTAGTGATTTTGCACTTTTGGCACATTTTGCTCCTAGAATTGTCAATTCGTGAAAACATTTGTGTAATACACAATTGTGTAATACACAAATTATGTGGCTTTTGTGTGCGCACCGACAGTGTTCCATCTAATCGGACTAAATCAGAGAACAGCATGGTATCACTGAAATTAATTAAGTAGAGGCCTAACAAAAAATCTATTCACTCGAATAAGGTAACTCTCATTTTGACTAGCGTAGTTGGGAAAGAACTACCTTAAAATTTATCCTGAAAATCACGCGGGGATTCCAAGGGCTTGTTGGGGAATCGGGGGACGGAAATCGAAATAGGGAAAAACATCGAGTCGGCCGTGATGGTAAAAATTTTATTACCGCATATAATGAATTTATGGAGCACCGATATAATTGGAGCTTCGCTCAAAAAGCCCCTTCCCCGCTCTTTTTAATAAAATTAAAGGACCATTTCGAATCGAGAAACGAAATACAATTTTAATATGGTAAACAATAATTGCGCGGCCGTTTTCAGATTCGAGGTAGGCTTTTAATCTTGTTACAGCGGATGCGTGATATAGTTGCAACGTGACGTAATAGAATTACCTAATTAGTAACGCGCGTGTCAAATTTATATACTAAAATATCGGGGGAACTTTATTATCTCGAAACTTCATTTAAGTTAACGGGGACCCGGCGTTGTTTGCGTTTCGCGGTTTCGGTCGTTAGGAAGCATCTCGCGCTGCTCGGGATCCATCACGGTCAACGCGCGGCTGCTCGCTCTTGTCGAATTCGCGGCGGGGCGAATGAATCTCACCGTGACTCCGTGAGGAGAGCCGCGAGAGGAAAAAGCGCGCGGAGACGCGGCGCGCGAGGTCAGCGAGCGAGGCGAGTTTTTGCGACGTTCCCTCGCGTTCTTTTCCGCGAGCGGAATTCGCTCGCCTCGGCCGCGCGTCGGACTTCCGATCGGCGCGCGGAGCCTTTCGCTCGCGCTCACGTGCAAGTTCACGATTAACGACGTAATTGTTAGCGCCTCGCCGGCTGTTACGTCGGCGCTGATGTAACAGCGCGTGCAGCACGCCTTCCTAACGTCACGGACCATAACGAACGCCGGCGAGTGTCGCGGACGACAATGAACCAGGCGGATGAAGACGTGGAGAACAATTGGACGACAATTGGACCGGCGAGGACGAAAGGGGGACACGGGACATTTTGCCCGAAATCGAGTTTACAGTTTTTTTTTTAAAGAAAAAAATGGCTTCAAGGAGTTTCCCCTTCGGAGCAAAGTGGCATAAACGATACTGAAAAAAATCATATCGCTTATAAAAAAGGTTTTTATGTTTCTCAAAAATGTAAGATGATTTTGTGTCCTTCCTGTTCTAACCGATTCAGTTGCATGGATCGACTTTCTTCGCGTTGTCGTTGTACAAAAATTAATTTAACGTCTCACTGCACGTGACGAGTTTCGTTGATCGAGCTGTGGTTAATTAGATTTATTTGTTCTAGTCTTTTACACAATAAATTGTTGAGTGTAAATTCGCGAGAGAAAAGTTTCTGTTCCAGAGAGTCAAACAATTATAGTTGCATTACGATTTAGCTATATTTAGTTATAGATAATAATGTATGAAATTACGCATATTAAAATATAACGCATAATATTTTAATAATATGTATATTAAATAATTCATTAATATATTTAACAGTTGTGTTCGGTCCATCCAAAGCCGCCAGGCACGGATTAAATACATAATAATAATTTAACAGTAATTTAATAATAAACATCTGATCATTTAATTATTTAATAACGCACGTTGAAATTACGTCGCTAAGAATGCGAGTTACATAAGCACAAGGTGCGCCTTTCCGAAAAACCGGATAATTACACGGGGATTCCAATTATTAGCCTGCGACGAGGATAAACGATTTATTTCGGCGATAGTAAATTAATACTGCCGTGCGCTCTCAAAAGTTAAACGACGGGGCAGCTGCATGCGAAAAATAACGGAAGGCAATTCCTTCGGCTCTTCCCGCGTGGACTGCTGCTATTACTAGGCGCGTTTCGAGAATGCGTGACACCGCACCGTGCTCTATCAGTCACTCAGTCAATGACAAGTACAGTAAAGTCCGCGTGCGAATGTTCGGCGCCGGGACCGTCATTCTCACTTTTTACCGGGAGCGTGTGACGTCGATAAGCACTTAATCCACCATTCCATGTAGCGATATATCACATCCCGGGAAGAGCGCGTCCTGTCACAACGCAACGAGTCGATTTTCGCAAAATGTGGCCGCAATTATAAAGACGAGTTAACAGATAAAATTGCGCGCTATCGCACGGCGCTGAATTTCAGGAGGGGAAGCCTGTGATCTCGATCTTTATTCGCTCCCTTCGTAAAGTTTTCGACTTCCCTCCCTACTTTTCCAGATAAGATACGCCTGGTCCTCGGACATTTATCTCAAATAATCTACATCTCATTACTACCCGGGTTCACAAGTCAATGAAGAATCTGGTGAATATCATATTGAAATCAAGTTGAGATCAAGCGCAAACCAATAATCAAGTTGATATTTAGAAGATCTCATGATATCTGGAAAAAATTCTGTAGATGTCCACGATCTAGTCATATTTCAATTGATATTTAGTTAAAGTCGAAAAATAGACGCGAAGACAACATCTTTGCACTGTTGTTGCGACAAATATTACCTACATGCCTCAGTGGTCGAATTGGTGAGACGCCCGCCTAGAGTGTAGGGGAGGTCCAGGTTCAAACCCGGGCTGAGGTAATATTTTTCGCAATAAATTTTCTCTATTATTAAAAATTCCAGGTACACCCACAGAAAAATTTTCCGAATCCAATACTGTTACACTTGAATGTATCATAAAATAGGATCGATATAGCGCCAATCATGTTTATTATAGAGAAAGGAATATTCTAATCTTAAATGAAAAATTCTAAAATCTAGAATAAAACGACAGCATGTATCGTCTTTTGTCGAATATCGTGCTGCCAACTTGGTGCGTTGTAAAACGGAGGGAAAATTTATTCTAAACTTACATCTATATAAGTTACTCTTGTTGCAATATGGTAAGTCAATCTTTTTTAATTCGATAGAGGAGAATAAGAATTATTGACTTTATTTCGATATTGTCTTATTTTTATACTGAATTAGGTTGTGAGAAATGTAAATGCGTTAAGAATATTTGTTGTCTCGGCAACAGAAATCCTGTCTGAGGGTGTATGGTCAAGAGAACACTACGTTGTCAATTGATATAGTATTGAAGTCGAATCAACATCTCCATCGACTCGACTTGAATATAATATACCAGATATCAACTAAATCCTCAACAATTGGTCGACACTGAAATGATATCTTCTGTACATGAAATTGCTATGTGTACTCTCTAAAGTTTTTGGAGTGAAAATAGAACCATAGAGTGAAATATTCGCTCTATTGGAGTAAATATTCATTCTAATAGAGTAAAGATTTGCTCCAATAGAGTGAACGTTTCACCCCATGGTTCTATTTTCACTCCAAAAACTTTAGAGAGTACACCTGATAGATGTCGATTGTACGTCAATAAAGATATCGACAAAGTTTTGTGCGGATCTTACGAAATCAATAAAGAAATCTAGTCGTCGTCGAATCAAACGGTCCGAAAAATCATGACCGATATCGATTTGATCATCGACTTGTGAACCTGCTGAGGTTCCAGGAAAATTTAAATTTTATTGAATTAATAAATTCACAAGGCTCTGATATGAAATCACAGACGAAAGAATAAAGGAATAAGACAGGATGTTAAATGTCTAAATAATTTCAAAAATTATTGCGAAAAATATTATCTCTGCCAGGGTTTGAAGCCGGAATTAAATTTGATTATTCAACGAATAGGGAAAAAGATAAAACAATAAGATATTTCAACAGTTGGAGGATTTTCCGTTAAAACCACCTGTCGTTTCTCTCGCTTCAATGTAATATTCTACAATATAGTATTCTACAATCGATGGGGCAAATATTGACCCAGAATCCATCCAGAGAGGAAGTCAATAACCGGTTAAGCAATTCGCCTGTTATGCGTGTCAGAATCGCATAATATTTCGCGACTCGCTGCTTCCGCCGGTCTTCTCAGGCCGAAGTGCATTCGCAAGCGGAGGGGAATTGTTGAAATTCTTTCGCGACTATAGATCAGACGCGTAACTCGACCTAACGTTGGCAGCAAGGCGCCATAATCGTAAACCATAACGCCCTTCATAAAAATAAGTTAAAAAGATAGAACGGCGCAGTACGTCTTAGAATTTAGAAACACAACACGTCCTTCTCACTCGCGCGGTAGAAAATCCGCGTCCAGCTGTTCCCAAGCGAAACGTTATTGATATCTTGTTATTTTTTCGGTCGCCATTGTAAATGAGATGTAATAAATATTCGCATCTTTCGGAACGGAAGTCCCGTGAAAAATTACAAATCATAAATCACGATATATTATCCCGAAATAAAATTACACTTGCGTAGCGCGCAGCCGATAACGAGCAGCCGACTTTTTACTCCTCCAACCAAAGTTTACGCCGTCGCATTAGAAGAGTGACGGATTAATAAAATTTCTGGGTAGCGGAGGAAACGAGTTGGATCGTTTGATAAAGGGAAATAGGACGCGCAGAAATTAAAGCCGACGAGGACAGTCCGGGGAAAATTGAATGGGATTAGGATGGCCGCGTACGCGACTTAAAGAGCCCCCACCTGCCCCGAACGTGTCCTCGGAAACTGGGACGTCTGGTCATTCTCGGGTCACAGATCCTCGGACCCGGTCCGAAGGCAGAAGTCGCGGTGCTCGTTCGAGGCCGTCGCTGGACGAGCGCGCGAGCGGCACGAAGCGAGGATGGTTGTTAGTGGAGGCACCGAGCATGCATTAACAGTACTCCGGACGGGCCGGTGCGGCGGTGGTTCTCTTGGTTCCCCGGTTTCTGCCGGCGCCGCGGCCCCTTCTCGCCGGGGGACGACGGTGTGCCCCGGCCGGCTACACCGGGGGAAAGGAGTCCTCCGCGTGCCCGGGCTCGAGACACGCGACTTCAGTCCATCGAGGGTCTTCGTCAAAATTGCATCCCTTCGCCCGACGGCGCGTCCGCCGGTCCGAAAGAGTGTCTCGAGTGTCTGGTAAACATTTCTCGAGTTAACGAGGGGAAGTGAACGCGAGGCGACGTGAGCGAGAGGGACAAATAGCTCGGCACGATCATGTGGAGGGTTCTGATCGCCGGATTTTGCACGGTAAGCCTGACGGCGACGGGGTTAATCGTGGTGACATCGCGAGTATCTTCGTCTCAAATAGAAGAGATTTTTTTAATGGCAGGAATAAAATGTTGCTGCCTCGGCCAAAAACTGCGCGTGGTAACTAAATTTCAGTTGTAAAATATGGGCGGTTGGTATTTAGTTGTGACAGCTCAACATTTTGTTACTGTGCCTGTTGCGTCGGATGCGATAGCAAACCGTTTGCTGTGGTTTGGAAATTTATAGTCATGGCAGCAAAATCTTTTTAGCAAACCATAATTAGCAATGGTAGCGAAAATTTTTGTTCAGTGTATGTATGTAGCTCCGACCGATTTCCGCTCTTTCTGTATTCGGTACTCTATAAAAGTCGATCGGTGGATTATCACTGAAAACAGTGAATAGTCACTGATTTACAGTTATAAGTATACCACTGCGATTTTCAGTGGCACACTTATAACTGTAAATCAGTGACTGTTCACTGTTTTCAGTGATAATCCACCGATTGACTTTTATAGAGTACCGATACAGAAAGTGCGGTATTTTATAAGTATTTTAAGTATACCACTGCGATTTTCAGTGGCACACTTATAACTGTAAATCAGTGACTATTCACTGTTTTCGGTGATAATTCACTGATTGATTTTTAGAGAGTGACACGGGAAAAGAAATTTACGAAACCTGTCAGACAAATTGTTCGGAATTTTATTCAAAGGTGAAATGGAATTCTTGACCAGCCTCAAGTCAAAGTTTGGTTTTGATATATTTGCATCGTTTTAATTAGCTCTATAAGATAAACTGGGAATAAAATTAATTCTACTGAATTTATAAAAAGCCTGTTATTATGTGAAAACGGCGTAGCAATAATTCCAAATGAATAAGAGTTCTGTATTCAATGTATTAGAGGAAGGTCTCTATTATGAGATAGGCTTCTAATATGAGATAGCAGGCTTTCAACATCAGAATTTAATCACAAGTCTTTATTCACAACGATTACACGATCTAACAATGAATTTTCCACTAAACAGCCTATTAATTTAACAAAAACCCTGCTATCTCATATTAGGAGCTTATCGCATAATAGGGGACTTTCCTCCAAATGTAAAACTTTTGTTCACTGAAAATTATATTGATTTTATTGCTGGTTTTTTAATAATAATGAAAACAAGTATTACAGAATTTCGATGAAGTTTATTTATATATTTTTTAAATATATAAAAACAATATGTACAATATATTAAAACTATACTCATTTATTTATTTAAAGTACTTTAAAGTGCACATCCGTGATACTGGAGCTTTGCAGGCGCCTTTTGAAGTAGCGAGTTACTGGTTATTTGATTTGCACCGTCCGACTACTGCCTTTACATAAATCTGTCATGAGGCACACGAAGAGCTTAGCGCAAGATCTCTTTTTCAAGAATTTGCAAAAGTAAATCTAAATTTCACTCCTCAAGTTTTAAAGTAAATCATCTAATTTTAGTTTGATCAATTTAAAATTAGCCTTTTCCCACGCGCTCGCTCTCTCTCTCTCTTTCTCTCTCTCTCAAACAACTTGGCTGAAACCGTATCGAACAGCTGAGCGCTTTAATTTTTCATCGAGTGAAAAAATGCGAAATTCGAGTATCCCTCGTCTCGAATTTAAATTTCGCAGACGAGGACTCGTGCTGGTCCCGGCGCTTTCGCCATCCGTCGACTTGGACGTAAAACACGTTTTGCAATCTTTATCGACGTGGAGGACGGTTTTTGGACGACTCTTGCGGATAAATCTGGTCGATCGCGGATGATGGACGACCGCTAGATTTCCATATCATCCGTTCTTGGTGACTTATGTTTGTTGCGCGGCGCCAGGGGTTTGTTTGACATCGCGCGGTGACAGTTTGTCACGCAATGAATCTACACGATGTTTAGAAAACGTTGGTTTTTATCGAAGGACCGCCGACCTCTTCTATTGACTCCTGTCAGCCGCGACACGCAATCTTCTAATGCAAAAGGAAGAGCGTTTGGAAATCCCGCGTAAAATTCAGTTCACGATTATGCGAGCGTGTTACGAGCCTGGAAAATTGCGATAAAATCTGAGACTATCGAAATAACTGGTGAACTACTCTCTAAAAATCAATCAGTAGAGTATCACTGAAAACAGTGAATAGTCAGTGATTTGCAGTTATAAGTATACTGAAAATCGCAGTGGTTTACTTACCCTTGGAAAAATTTGCTTTAAATAAAATTAAAAATTTTTTAAATAATCTTTCAAATCTGAGAGTTTACTTAAACAAGTTACAAGTTTAGTTAAGAAATTTTAGCGTAATTTTAGACACTTAAAGTAATTTTTAGGATAGCCAAGCCTGTCGAGGTTCCCGCTAGAAGGCCGCGCGGTATAGCACTTTCTCGTAAGAAGAAAACCGCACGCGGTATTATAAATTATATCACATACTTTTCACAGTTCTTAAAGTAAGTTTTAAGTTTACCTTAAATAAAAGTTTAAAGTGTCCAAATTTACTTTTCATACTTCTTATGTTTCTAAAGTGAAACAAAGGGTATAACTGCAAACCAGCGACTATTCTGTCTCACTGTTTTCAGTGATGATCCACTGATTGACTTTTAGAGAGTAGTGGACAGGGAAGATCTTAAGAGCCAACGGCACGCGATACTATTTTTCCTACCGGATTACCAATCAGAATTCAGCCTTAAGCAGGATTGAGAAGTAACTCGTTACTTGTAACGAAGTTACAGTAAAAGTTACTGTTTTTGGTAACTCTAACTTCGTTACTTTCTCTCCATCTGTAACTGTAACTTCTCAGTTACATTTTTTCTATAACTAGTTACTAATTTAATAGTTACATTATTAACAGTTACTTTATATACATTTTAAACCTCCACAGATCACATTAGGCCTTGCATTTGTGCACAAACGCCTTTATCGACGCTTTACAATTCAAATGCAGATTTGATATTTTTATTTTCATTGCACGAAAGTAACTGCAAAGTAACGACTCGTCGACTTTTTGAGTGACTGCAACTGTAACGCGTTACTTTTCAGAATTTGTAACTTGTAACTGTAACTAGTTACAGTTTTAGCGAAAAAAAAACTAACTAGATACTTTTATAAAGTAACTTTCTCAACCCTGACCTTAAGTCATCCGATCTAAAACTCTGCATCCTTATTGGCTCTCGCAAGCAATCCAGTAGGAAAAATAGTATCGCGCGCCGTTGGCTTTACTATTAATTATCAGTTTTATCTCGGAGCGTCTCTCTTTCCACGACATTTAATAACACTCCTCGCAACTCCCCCCCGACTTACAATCGGCTTCCCTATTTATCTTCGCACCCGTCAAACTTCTCGTCGCTTTTTTTTTTCGTCGCCACGTGGCAACCCGCCACGCGATTTCGAAATATCTGCCGATAATGACAATCTCAATTAATTTCCGTTGGCGAAAGAGGCCACCGCGCGCGCATGGCCTCGAAGATATTTTCTGCCGAAGGAATGATCGGTTTTCATTTTAACTGGGACGCGCGGGCGGAGCGATCCCTCTCGCGATGCTCCATTTCGCGAAAAACCCGCGGCGTTCGATGTATTTCTATATTGCGCCATTAAATCATGCCGCGTCGAAAATAATGCGCCGCCGACGCGCTCCGCTCGCGTCGATCCACTTTAATTTCCCGAACCCCCGACGCGCGAGAAAGAGAAGGGAAGGAAAGGGGGCTGAATCAAGGTGTCCGCGTCGCGGTCTCGTCGAGGACAATTAAAAATGCACCCCATTAAATACGTGACGTTCGAGGCGACGAAATACGATTACGGGCAATTTAAAGCGAATCGCACGGCCGATACGTTTGATACATTTGAAATATTAATGGCCTCCCCAAATGACGAAACAATTGAATTGTGTCGGACATCTCCCCGCGACGGCAACTAATTTCGCCGCGAAGCGGCGATATGTCGTAATACTTGAACGCACACGTGCACGCGAAAGTACCGAGAGGATTGTGCACATTGTCACGATTCCTTCGTGCAAACGGGCTCGTGTACGTATCGCGCGCGGTCATTCTTTCCAATATACCTGCATTACATGCAACATCGCGTAACAATGTGTATCGGTGGACGGGATGGAAACATTTTTTTTTAATAATGGATTCGTTGAAATGTACCGCACGGACGTTTATTTATTCTCGCGTCGTCGATCCGCAGAGCCGGTCCTGCGCGCTACCCGAAAACAATTCGCCGCGTCGCCAAGTTTAACTGAAATTTAATACGTTCGATTTAAAGTTTAAATTAGAGTCGAAATTAATCCGTTTATAGGCGATTAAAATTCTAATTATGCGTACAATCTGTTTCGAATTTAGCAACACAAAGATGCCGTCGTATAGTCGATGATATAACGTTCACGCGACGATTGAATACCCGATGAGCGTTTGCCGTCGGTGCCAAAAGTATCAAAACATATCGTTTCCGAACGATATTCCAGTCTTCTGGAGAAAGTATAAGGAGAATTATTCGTATATTTGCTCTATGATAATATTTTCTCATCAACGGAATTAATATTTGACGATTTTATTTGCCGAGGTCTAAGGAGCTGGTGAACAATTTGTTCAGGTTACCCTCAGTAAAGGCCGAAATTCTGTGGAAGATATTTCTTCCCTACCTGAATAAGGTATCGACCATTTGACTGGCCAGCGTCGGCCGGAAGCGCATCCCTAATTGTTTTGCAACCACAAGAAAAAAATGTGAAGTATAAAAATTGAAATTTCCATGCGTAAAATGTTACTCCTTTTTAAATAATATAAAAAAATGCCAGACGTGCTGGTTGGTTTGAATCTATAGAACCTCTACAGGCGATCGTAAAGTTGTATTATTAGTTGCAGTACTCAACTTGCTTCATAAATACTGTAATTTTTACATGTTTCTAATACTATGAAAGTAATGTATATTGAAACACTTTTTACCACCTTTCACGCTGTTCCGTCTGTTAGATCCGCCTGGCTTTCAACATACGTTACTTTCATAGCACTAGAAACATGTAAAAATTGCAACTTTTATAAAACAAGCTAAGTACCGCCACTAATATAATACAACTTTACGAACGCCTGTCCAAAACCTCGAGGCCTGGCATTTTTCTTAATAAAAAAAGTATAAAATTTTATATATGTATTAAAATTTCAACTTTTATGCTGGATATTCTTTTTCAGTTAGTTTCAAAAATATTGGGGGCACTTTCGGCCGACGCTGACCAGCCAGGTGGTCGATACCTTATTTAAAGAGGAAAACATCTTTTTTAAAAATTCTAATTAATTGTTCTATTACAAATCGATCTTTTATGGTTGAATTCCGTTCGGAGAAACGCGCAGCTTATCTCTCAATGAACCATTTAATACGCAATATAATTTTATTATCTTTAAGTACAGTTACCTCTTGACAGCTTTATCTCACTTCTGTAGCCTATCTCAACGCCCGTATCTTCCTCTCTTCTCCTCGACTGCAATAAAATTCTCCAATACGGTGACACATTTCGGTACTGTGTTTCGTATTTTACATCCTTCAATTAACGTGCTTTTATATCGCCAAATTCCAGGCCAGGCGGTTTATTTGACAGCTAGATTTGTCTCTCGCGCACCGAAAGATTTAACTGTACCAAATTGTAAACCGGCGGCTAAAATGACACCGATGCCGCGGATGAACGAACCGCGGTCCTGTAAAGTGGCATTAAAAAAAACGGGATTTATGAAGTCATAAAGAGAGGACTTGCGGTTCTCCTCGGATGAGGCCGAAATAAAAGGCCGGGGACTGTCCGGCTCTGCCTGGCCGATCGTGGCCGCTTCGTCTCGCGTGGCAGATTTCGAGCTAGATTCTATTCTTTCCCGTTACGTTTGCTCACTTCTCGATGAACAACACAATCCTGATCGCATACGTGTATGTCGCTTTCTTGCTTTAAAAGAAATTATTGTGGGCCCGATTTAAGCCGGAAGATCTTAATTTCAACACCATGGAATTTTTTACATACACTGTAAAAAAATCATGTGCAAATTCTAACTTACAATTAGTAGGCAATATTGGGATCATCTGTTAAAGATGTAAATTTACGTACGTCAGTAAATTTATATAAAAGTATGGTAAAATTATTTATAGTCAGTAAAATTATTATATAGTAAGTGTTAAGTAATGTAACATTTTATATCGTCTCGAGAGAAATACGATAATATCGAGAAAACGTTCGCGTTAATGCGCAAAAATGCGGGGAATTCGGATTTTAATTTATCACTATTAATCTCAGCTAAATTTCAAATCAATCTTCCTTCTCGCGTCTTGCAAATTTCTTGAACGAATTCTTTCTATCATATCGGCACGCGTAATCGCTTCGCGCTCGAGGTCCCACGAGTCGCACAATTCCTCATCAATTCAGGACCAAGTTCATTGGGAAAACAGCTCGATTAAAGTTGTTCGTTGAAAGACGTAATGCGCAACCGGACGGTCGACATCTAAATATCTCGATCAAGCGAGTCGCTTGTCGTCGAAGCCATTAAGAATATTGACTGCGCCTGCATCGCGAAGAGTTTCCGAATATTAATGGTCGACAATCGCTCGGTCGTTTTATTATATTCTACTCTCTCGCGTTCCCGACGTTCATTTAATAGATTTAGCGCGAATAAGTTAAATCTGTTAAATCGTCCACTGCCATTTATTTTTCCCTTTACAAAGGTAATCGGCACAGCAACGAAAACGATTAAAAGACAACGAAATACAAGAAATTTTAATTAATTAAATTAAGCCGTGTATTTTGCTCAAAGCTAAGAAGTGCAAACTAAATTTATGGATTAATTGAAATAAACTTGTGGGTTTTTGTTACTTCAAATTCAGCTTTTAACATAGAGAAAAACCTTTCCTTAAGATTCTAAATATATCTAAAATCATGTTATAAATTTCTGAAAGAAGAGTTTAATTTATAAAAAGTTTGCGAATTTTTAACATTTTCGCAAAATAACCATCTCTCGTTAAAGCGTATTCTTTAGGAGGATTTAAAGTCTGTAATTGATTCCCCAAGTTAGGATTAAGTTGAAAAGTAAGGATTAATCACCTTGATTCTTTTCCCAGCCGCTCTTACGCATATCTCTCCTTTGACTATAGATCTTTCAGCCCTTCGATAAAAGAAAGAAAAAGAAAACGTCGATAATAATTGTCCACGTAATACGCACGTTACTTTTCGTCTCGAATGAATGTTAAATCAAACATGTTTTTTATTTTTTATTCTTAGAGAAACATTCCTACAAACGAAATAAGCAACGTGAATTTGGCAAATGCGAAAACGTAAATGTAAATTCTTGGGAATATCAATAATATTCATAGAATTGTGATAGTGCGACCTCCTCGCCGGTCATGTTCTCCTGTTGCTTTTTCGGTTTTGTGGGATATATGTAGATTTCGCCAATTTAAATTCTTATCAATGAAAGTTTTGGAATTTTTAATAATGCGACCTCCTCGTCGGTTATGTTAACAAAGTATCAGGAGTACATGATCGGCAAAGAGGTGGTGCTATTTGAATTTCCAAGAATTGGTATTCCGAGAATCTCAAACTTCAAATCGTGGAAATCGGGAATCTTGAAAACTGGCAAAATATCAAGAGAACATGATCGGTAAAGAGGTGGTACTATCTAAAAAATCCCGCATATTTTATAGTATATGGAAAATGGCTTTCAGTTAGATTTCGCTGAAGTTAAAATATGTTATTGCCCAGACCTTCCTGATAAAAAGTGTCAACGGGCGCAACATATTTTCATTTCATTGAAATCTAACTGATTGCGAAAGCCATTTTCCATATAAAATGTGCTTTGCAACGTAAGCTTGTCTCTTAATTTCGGCGTTGGTATTTCACGTCGCGAAGCACCTGCAGGGATTATCATCATTTATTCCAGTAGTTTTAATTTCATTAACATATGTAATAGAACATTGTTAAACGCGGAGCGTTTAGCCCCATTATATCATTAAATGCGATTAAAGCCGTGAAATGTGAAACAGCATTAATCTGTTAATTGAAAGGATGTAATAAGGATTTTAATAATCGTCTCGCGGGAAAATAGATTATAGAGAAGCATAACCGGCGCAATATGCTTATGACAATATTCGTTACATACTAGATTCATTGCGCGAAATAAGACTGAATAAATTATTAACGGTATTGTTGTATTTATAGTCGTTATTGAATCTTATCTTAGAAGCATCTGAATGGATATTCAGAATGGAGACACGTAAAACGTTGATAATCACATAATCACGTTTAAATTAGAGATTGCGACTATTCAACTCGAAAGCTGACTAATTATACGTGTGAAATTCGATTTGAAGTTCAAGATACAAATTAAAGCAGCAATTCACTAGCTGTCGCCAAGAATTGTGATTCTGCGTTTCTTGGAACTTTGGAAAATTCTTGAAATTAAAATTATAATCTATTACATTAACAAGTTGTACGTGCGATTTATCGAGTTTATGCTTAACTTCTGTCTTTGGTCCAATTATTGATCAAAATTACAAACATTTAAAATCGATTTCGAACAAGTCGTCTTAAAGATCTTAGAGCAAGACGTCTCAAATTCCTCTTTAAACTGACATATTTATGCATATTTTTCAAATCGTCTACGTCTGCGAAATTTGAAGACGTTTTCAGTCGACGTCAAGAACATTCATGTTTTCTGAGACTCTGTTCAGTTATGCAAAGTTATTCGGAGATTCACTAACAAGCAGGAAAATATTATACATGTTAGAGATCATTATTTTGTAAGCTGACGAATTAACATAAATTACTATCATCGAACAAGACTTTATGGAGAGAAGAATACGTAAGTCTAAACCTATCAATCAACGGATTTGGGGACTCCAACCATTTGTAGCTTCAAAGATACGAATAATTCACGGATTTAGCGATGTGTAAAGCAATTTGCACGTCTGTGGATTTGCGGTGAACGAACCTAGCGATCTATGGCTTGAGCCATCTACGAATTTAAATCTGGCCTAGCTGTCTGTGCAACCATGAATTTATGAATCTGATACTCTATAAACTTAGCGATATAAATTTTTCCGTCTACCATGAAATGGTTTTCAAACTCGGGTAATTCTGCTAAAGTACTTTTTCAATACAATTTCACAATTCACATTTTATACTCTTAGATTTTTTAGCAGCTCGATCGAAATGTAAAAAAATGCTACTTATCCCTAAAAGTTTTATTCACCAATAACAACAGTTGAACTGTTCAACGATGTGCTATTTTAATACCGTCTTCTTCCTCAAATAATTTCGTATTTTTATTCTAACGGCATACAGTTTAAATAGCAAATATTAAAGTCGACTTTCTGGATTTTGCAAGTATTTAATGTCCGTTTCTACCAAGTGGATTAACTTTAATCTCGGTTTACTTACTTTTCATCTCATTTCAGTTCTAAGAGTTCGTAAAAGACAAAAGTGAGTTAAACCACGATTAAACTTAATCTGTATCGGTAGAAATGGACGTTAATGGACACGTTACATACAAGTAGTTGCAATAATAATATGTATCAGTAATCAATAAATCAACTCGATTCTAACGCACGCTTTTGCGGAAGTTGAAAACGAGATGAGTGATATATAATTTCATTTCTTTCATCAATAATACACACGTATACGTCTTTGCATCGTGAGCTATTTGTCCGACCGACAATCCTTGTACCGTTCACACGCGTCAGAAAGCGATCGCGGCGAACACGCCTACGAACACGCGGTAAACGCGGATGCGCTTGCGGACCGATCTGATATCCACGATACGGTATGATTGCAAGCGAGCGATCTCGAAAAATACGGCCTACCGTGACCCGCGCGATGAGCACGGGCAATGTACGGCAGGCGCTCATGTAATATATAATGTGTATGGTGCACATAACGAATATCTTACGCGGCCACCAGAGCGTTTCCTTACACCGTTAACCGTATCGAAGTGGGTTCTCGGTTCTGGTCGCGTGCTGGTCACCTTGTTCCTTACCAATGGCAACGTAATGGCGTTGTAAACGTCGCCGGCACCGAGGTCGTGCAGGCCCTTTTCACCGCGATAATTAATGCGAGCGTCGCCGACGAAAGGCGGACGTCCCGGGTATCGTAACGTAGATTAATTGGACGCTTAATCGCTTTTATTGTATCGCGTACTTGGCGCGGAGGCCCCGGAAGTATAATAAACGTATATTCCATTCTATATTTTGCGCCTTATGCAAGGCAAACGACCAGGGGCAGCTCTCGCGCAATACATATAAAGTACCAATAAAGGGGCGATTAAAGGGAAATAATTATTCGCGCGCTCGTGCCGCTTGTGTAGGTGCGCCGCGAGTTTAAGTGAAATAATTGAAACTCTTGAATAAATGCGACGGTACATGCCGGCGATAAAATCGATAATTGTCCGCTGTGTATAAGCTGTCGTTACTTTTTCTTTTCTTTTCTTTTTAAAGAAGCCGACTGAAGACAATTTGCAATGAGTCCCGAGAAGTTTTTCACAGCGTGACTTGCGAGAGCAAATGTCTGAGTGAAATTTACACTTCCAACGCAAGAATTCATACGGAATACATAGAACTTGATTGTTAATATTATAAGATATTACAAACCGTAATTATATGTAACTTTCAATATTACTACATTATTCAAATTGAGTGAAGCTTATTGTCGCCAGTGCCGAACTCTTACATATAGAAATTATATGCAGAAAATTATAATTTAGTAAACGAAAAGAGTTTTTTTAAAGAGTCGACTTAAAAAAATCCCCTTTGTTTACTAAATTATAATTTTCTACATATAATTCCTATACGTAAGGGTCTCGATATTATAAATGTATAATTTTGGATATTACTAGAGACTGGATGTAAATCTAGGTTAAGATCTTATTATCCACTTCCCAAACGTAATCCACAGGCGTTTTCAATAAGTTAAAATTTAACAGATGATTGCTATCCCAACAAGATTTTATCTTATTAATGAGAATCCTCCTCTCGTAGATTTAAATAATCAACTCGCCCCGAACGTTTCGTACGACGACTCGGTTACAGGAGTAATCCTGACCCGGTATTCGCGGCGCTCGCGCGGAAAGAAATTCAAATCGATTAATGCGTTTAAGCAATTTCGGTAAACCAGGGCAACGGGGTTTCCTCCAAGTTAGAAAGTAAATCTGGTTAAAATTGAAAATAATGCGCGATCCGCTATAGTGCCGCGAGCGCGACTGAACGGCAGTAAATTGCCGTGAAAAAAAGGATGTTGGCTGCATAACAGTTATAGAACAATACGGTTGTTAGGTTTTAGCCGCTATTTATGCGAGTTCACTCCGCATAATTCACGATTCTGTTTACGAGCCGAACGCGTTACGCGTACGTTATCGCGCTGCTCTATACTTATCATACGGTACTATTTACTCTGGACTATCCGCTGTAAGATCGTTTTAGCGTCGTCCAGCGCAGCCGTTTGCAAAATGTAACGGTGCGCTTCTAAAATATTGCTCCCAGATGAAGTGTACGTTGCAACGCGACACCGAGACCTAAAATAGCTTCGCTCCATTAAGATGCAACGCGGAACGTTCCCGTGCACTCGCAAATTTTTCCAATTACAATCGATCCTCGAGACAATCGCGCGAAAATGAGCGAAGCTCGAGAGAGCGCGCGCGGAGTGAAATAAGACAAATTCTCAGACGTCGTTTGACAAAGGAATTTTTCGCGCGCCGCTCGCGGAAGACCGAGAAATGTTAAACGTCCTCCGGGGCTGCAGCTCGTTGAGCGGAGCGACAGTTTCGAGAAGTGAGGAGGCGATCGGTACGAAAGAAAGGCCGGCGGGATGGGAAGCGCAATTCACTCCCGCGCGAGCCCTGAAATCTCCCTCTCGCCGCAGCCCTCTCGTCCGGGCGCGGATGCTGTATCTCATCGGTCGGCTCGCGTTTTAGGTCGCCGCCGCCGTTGCCCAGGATTATGAGGTCTCGGACATTCAGTGCAGCGGCGCGGGATCGGCGGCCGATCTCCTGACAGCGAAGATCAAAAGGCCGGTCGGCTTCAGAGGCACGCCGCTCTTCGCGGACGACAGATCGGCGAACCCGCTCGCCGACATTCACTGCCAGATCAGGCCGGACCCGAACGATCCGCAGGAGGATAACTACTTCCTGAAGGTGACTGACTTCTCCCGATGCGGCATCCTCAAGAGAAACGTGAGTCATCGCGGGCGAGATCGAGCGAGTTACGCGGAACGCCATTTTTACCGGACGGTGCCCCCACGACGACGACCCTCCGTTCCTCCGGGCCTTGTAACGACTGACGTTGCACAAACGGAACGGCAAAGGCTTTGCGGGTCGCGATCGGCCGATAGCGCGATTCTAATTCGCAATTGATTCCCTCTCGGGAGCCGCCGCTATCGGGCATACCAGCGAAACGCTTTGTGCGTCCAATCGGATCGTATCAGGCGGTCGGGTGCCGTTATAATATTTCGAGAAGAGATAGCTAACGACGCTCGGATTAGCCCGGCCGGTTCATACGTCCAAGTTTAACTGTACTGTTCGTATAATTCCGCGCCTCGCTGCTACAAACGCTCCATATTTCGAGTCCCCACCTCGGCACGGCTCGCGGTAAACGTTCTTGTAAAAATCCCGGGAATATTACGCCGCTGGACCACCGCGTAACTCGCAAAAATCTCGTTATCAATCAATCCCGCATGCAATGAGCTATTATTATCGCGATCGATCCTGCCACCAGGGATTCATCCACCTGCGGGTGTGGTTCCCCGCCTTTCCCGGCGTGGTGATGCTGGCCGACCAGGAGCTGATCCTGATGTGCCGACCGCCCGAGCCGACGCTGCTGAGGCACAAGGCTGCCGGCTTCGCCGGCACTTTGTAAGTCACACGCATTCCGCGCACAAGCGATATCGCCTCGAAATCTCGCGGGTAATGGATGAGCATTATTTCCGCCACGCCGCGCCGCGTTCGCGTTTCGCGTCCGCCGAGGAGCGGCATTTCTGCGCGAGTTCCTGCCTCGAGGGAACGGTTATCCGCTTATTTAATTATCATACTTCATAATGGTGATATAGACGTACGAGCACCGTCAAAAGGAGGTATCGCGAACGTATCGCAATTGGACGCAGCCGCGCATTAAGAGGATCCTTCAGCCATCTTTTTTACCGACACAGTCAAATGTACTTTTTGCGCTTGTAATTCTTTTTATTAGCTTTCATGCACAAAATAATACCAGGATAAGTTGCGGACCGCGTAGCAGAACATTTTCATGCTTGAAACACTCGGTTTAGAAGTCTAATAAAAAAGATATTGATATTTGAAAGCTTCAATTCGTACTTCTAACTAAATTTGAAATTGGCTTTATAAAATTGCAAAATTCTTCCACACAATTAAAGTACGCATAAAGACAACACCGGGGACAGTAGACTTTAGATTAAAAAAAAAGAGAAATTAAAACTATCACTTTATAAATAATTGAGGTTATGTAACTATAATAAATAAATACCAATATAGAGGAAGCTTTGTTTTCGTGAAAAAATTTTTTATCCAGTTTTCTTTTAGAAAATGTTCTGCTATGCGGTTGCGCAACTTATCCTAGCACTATTTTGTGCATAAAAGCTAACAAAAAGAATTACAAGTTTAAACATTATATTTAACTGTCGGTAAAAAAGATGGCTGAGGGATTCTCTTAAGGAACCAAGCGCCGCTCTCGTCACTTTTAATCCCGCATTGCAAAGTGATCGCGAAGGCCTTTTAGTTTATTATGCAAAAATGATCCAACTCTTATCTGTACAAAACTGCATACGGTACATGGAGTAATATTTGGAATTATAGCGTGGCCCATTATGTGTATTTGAGATAATGTTGGCGCAGAATTAAATTCCTAAAAATGTAACAAATGCATGTAACACGTGGAATTATATTTGAAGAGGATTATAGCTCGGTCATTGTGATAACGTTGGCGCAGAATTTTATGTCTAATGTTTCGCGAAATTTGCTCGGAAAAGTGAGATTCTGAAGTTGCAGCTCCGCAGAACTGCGCTCAATTATTTTTTATCGTTTACTTGGACGATCTGTAAGAATAACCGCAGTACCCTAAGGACCGAGACTACCTTCGTCTTACCGCGACGAAACCGCAGACGATACATTGTGCATGTAAATTAATCGCTCGGAACGTTAAGGGAAGGAACGTACGAATTTTTAATTTATATGAAAGATATTTGTGGCAAAGATATAGAATTAATGATAGCTGATAAAACAGCCAGAGAGAGAACGCAACGTGCTGAAGCGACGACGCGCGTCTGCTTTAAAGGGTTAATCGTTTCAGTCCGCACGGCGCCAGGGTATCCGGCGTGGTTGAGGAGACGCCGGGCCGGCTCGAGTACGAGGTGGCCCTTTATCGCGAGGCGACCGGCAACGTGTCCGATCATTCGCAGACGGTCGATCAGGCGGTGCCGATCGGCACGAAGCTGCAGCTGCGCGCCCGCATCAGCCCGGACAGCGCCTGGGGCTACATCAAGCTGCTGGAGGTGACGGTCAGCCCCGACCCGGATCAGCCCCACGCCCCCGGTAGCGTCGTCCTCGTCAAGGATGGCTGCAGGAATCGCGATTTCGCGTCCATCATTCCCCACCAGCCGGCGCGGTACCGCGAGCGCAAGAACGAGGTCTTCCTCGACTTCGAGGCCTTCCTGCTGAGCTCGATGAGGGAGCGCTCCACCCTTTGGATCCACTCGCAGATAAAGGCCTGCATGGAGCCGCAGGACTGTCAGCCGGTAAGCGACAGTGATTTCCACTGACGTTCATTTTCGCGAATCCGGCAATATTCGAATCCATGCGCGGAAAGACCGGCTAAGGCAAAAGTAACTAAAATTGAAATCTTCAGAAGATTACTTGACCATGTCTGGCAAATTTTTATGTTCAAACTCACAACGTTTCGACCATTGTTTGTGGTTTAACTTCTCGAGTGACGATTGTGTCAGCTTATAAGATTTCCTCCTGTCATAAAAGTAAAATGTTGCCGCATAAACGTTGTTTTGTGTTGCAACATTCATTAAGTTTGCTGCACAAGGTTGTCTTCACTACTTATGGATATGACAGCCACAGATATAGCTGTCCCAAATATTACTATTTATTGGGGTTGCGCCAACCCTAATTAGACATGTGGCAACAATATTGGTCTCTCCGTGATGGCATTAAATACATCGGTACGTCGTGTCAATAAAATTCATGGCAAAAAGAAAACGCGCGATAGTTTCGAAATATAGTACGCGCATATGAAATGACGTGCATACGAAAAATCCGTTATTATAACGGACGTAGGCGTGGCATTCGAAGGTATAATCGAGATATCTCTCGTACGGGAATCCAAAACGTGGCAAAATCTAGCGCTTCTATAAATTTGATATAAGACGAGAAAATTCGTAGATCGAGAATTCGCGACGGAAGAGATATAAATTGCTGCATCCAGACGTTATCTGTGTCTCGCTCTCTTAAATCAGTGGATCGTCACTGAAAGGCAGTGAATAGTCACTGATCACCAGTTATAAGCGTACCAATACGAGATCGCAGTGGTATATATTTATAACGGTGATCAGTGATAATCCACTGATTGACTTTAAGAGAGCAGTCTATCATTTTAATCTCTTTGTCTTGGCCTACATCCATGTATGACATCGCCTGCATCATAGAATTGCAATTTTCTCATTTTAATTGTAACAGTAACGCGTCCACGACATAGCGACATGTCTCTCTAATTAGATACGGCAAACGCCGTCGTCTGTCGCGTATCCTGCTAGACCCTTGTTTTCACAGGACTTCTGTCTCGATCTCTTCGAGCCTTCGGGACACGGGAAGAAGAGGAAGAGGGCCGTCGAGGCCAGTGTGGAAGTACTGGGCGAATTCCTCCCGAAGGTTGAGCGTTTGATCAAAAGGTACAACGACTCCACGCCGTACACCAAGTTCAAAGAAAATATCGAGTACACGGTGATGATGCCGGACGGTGAGTTCCATATCTTTTTTTTCCCCAAGAAATTAAATCTTGTTGACTCTGCAGCCGAGATTAATCTCTCCGACGTCAACTCTCGCGGGACTCCGCGGCAAGATTCGCGAGAGGCAGAGATCACCGTGTAACTGGGATTCTGTAGCGAATGCATCGAGATTAATCCTGGAGCAGAGGTCGGCAAGAGATCCGTGCTTTCGAACGGTCCGCGTAGTCATTACTTATTAATCGTTGCGCGCATTTCGGGACGCGATAATAAATTCAAAATATAATAATTATTATGACAGTTCGCGATTTTCTTGTTTCAAAATGTAACAACAATTAATTATTATATTTCAAGTTTCGCTAATAAAAAAGGATATTTCCTCTTCCGCCACGTAACTACATATATGACGTCCCCTCGGTCTCTGCCTCTTACAATTAGCCGACAAAGCCTAATATTTATCCGACTCTACGGAAAAAGTTTGCCGGCTAATCTACGTAACGGGAAAGAGCGGAGGAACGTAAGACGATCGTTATAATTCTAATTAATATTCCCCTCATTACCGTAGACCTGTACGACAAAGTAACGGCCGGCCTCGAAGGTAGCTGCGGAAATTTTCTCTACGTGGCGACGGGACTGGGTGCCCTACTAGTGTTATCGGCCTTTATCATGTGCTACTTGGCATCGCGTCTTCACAACCTGTCCTCGACGGTGCAGCAGAGCAAGTCGATCGACGAGCTGGTCAGAGACCGCACCAGAAAATATTGCGACACCACGCCCGGCTATACCGGTCGCTCGACCATGCAATAGAGCGACGCGCGACTGAATATATATATATATATATACATATATATATATATATATACATAAATCACTCGCGTCAAATCACTCCTTACAAAGTTGCACGATGTAACACGCGCGGATATCGTATCGTGTTATCGTAATTAACGTTACTTGAAGACTAGGATACTTATTTGCGCGAAGGAGGGCAATGTCACGTTTACGAGCAGCTTGACTCCCCGCTTGAAAAAACGCGAGATGTGTCTCGACTTAATCATCCGGTTGATACGGCACGATACGATAGTCGCGTTGCAACTTGGTCGAGGAGCGATTCCGGCCGCGAGCTCTGAATTCACGTTCGGACCAGCGAACGACGCCGCCCACCGTGGAGACTAAAATAGTTCTCGTAACGAGGAGCGCCCGGTGGCAAATGACTGTGCTTCCTGCGTAGAATAAAATCGACTTAACGACAAATGTCCGAGTGGAAATAAATTGGGAATTCGCGAAAAGAATTTCAACGTGGAATATCTGCTTCGCGGCGCAGATATCATGGACTTAGACGACGCGTCTCACGAGGAAGCACTTTTTTCATTTTTCTACATAGACACAAGCGCACGTAGAGCCTCTCTGTCTCTTGCCCAATTTTTCACTCTTTTATTTTCTAGTACAAACGGCGTTTAAGAACAACTTCTGCCTCGTACGATTGCCGATCATTTGACTGCTTATCGGGCAGGCTGGACGAGAATTGCGAAAAATTGAGTTGTACTCAATCGCGTCTTCCTCGCGAACTTTATTCGTTTATCAGTTAGCTCGCAACGCACCATTCTCCAAATCTTTCGCGCACACGATGCAATTTCCGCCGAAAGTTTCACGATTTATCGATATTGCTCAAAACAATAGTCTCGCCACGACGAGTCTTTCAAACGTGCAATGCTATCACGTGACCTGATGAAGCGAGCGGATCGCTCGTGTAATAGGATAATAAGTACCCTCGCCGAATGCGAAGGGGCTCGAGCGGGAACATTTGGGGTGGTTGCACGAATTTATCTCACCTTGTAAATAAACACAATTACGGCTCGCATTTTACAGCATAAGTTTTAACAGCGCAGATGTTTTTTACGTATATTATTACGAGAATCCATATATAATATATCGCAATTAAATAAAAGATATCTTAGAGGAGGTCTACGACTCTCGAGTTCTTGAGACAATCCGTTTCTACTCGTAGTAGAGGGACGAGAATTAATAGGAGAGAAGAAAGCGAAGAAAATTAACTTGTTCGCCGAATTGTTATATATTCAGCTGAGTATGTTGGAGCAATCAATATGCGCCTGTGCATTGCACGTTCAATAACTTCGCGTGTCTCTCGAAATTATTTAAAAAATGCTCTAAACAAAATATTGAAGTTTTATATATTTAATAATGCAGTGCGAGAGAGAGAGAGAGAGAGAGAGAGAGAGAGAGAGAGAGAGGAGAGAGAGATTTCATTTTAATACTTAACGGAAACACGCACTACAGAATTATACATATTGTTTATTAATATTTCGGCCACGCATAAATAAATCGAACAATAAAGTGAAATATTATATTAATATCGATTTCGTATAACACTGCATTAACCTTCGTACAACTAATGTATAGAACTGATTTTTTGCTAATGCTGTTCGGATCCGTATTGACCCACATGTAATGCAGTTTATCGCAAGGATACATTAAATAAATCACGTTGTAGAAAAGGGTTCGAGAAATATTGTAGATAAGATAGTTTTTTTTAATTAAAAGTTGGTAATTTTTGTGGTTTCAGAGTCCAGCGTAACTCTGAAATTTAATATTTTAATGTGTATTTAATATACACTGAGAAAGAAGTTGAATAAAAAATATTTCTTTATCCAATTAAACGCTGCGGTCACGGATTGTCAAGCAAATATTTATTAATTTACGTAAAGATTTTTCAATTTGAAAAATATATATATTTTGATAAATTATGTATGTTTAACAAAAAAACATATTCCTATATTTGAATTAAAGAAATACTGCTAACTAAACGTATTTAGTTAACAATTTTTTATATAATATTTATATATAATAGTAGGTATATGTACATATATATTGAAGATGAGTCTTGCGTAATAAAACGTAAAAGTAAATCACGGTAGCGTCCGGGGCGTTTTCGCGCGCCAAAGTGTTACGCCGACACTAATTCCTCGGGAGAGAATCGCCGCCTATTTTTTCCTCATTAATACGCGGCTATAAATAAAAGATCTTGCACGAAAGAGCAGCCGTGAAAGCCAATTCGTAGCCAGGCGATACGTTTAATAACAACACTTTCACGATGTACTCGGAGCTCGTAAATCAACCGTATTCCACCTGCGCTATCGCTCCGTCGAATCTGACTCATCCACTTTCGCATAAACATTTTGCATTCTGGGGCGGGGTGATTTCCTTAACCCATTTCCTCACTTTTACATTCTTTTTCTTTTTCCGTCTAGTAGGAGATCCTACGGCGGATATAATCTGCGAAATTAATCAGGTCAGATCGAGTGTTACACGGTGCTTCGTGAGTTGCACGCGATCTCTCGACTCTCGCGGCGGTTCTTTTTTCATCGGAGGCATCTTGATTGCGTCCCATTTCTCGTTTCCTTTTGACTCGCTACACTTTTAGCATTGAGCGCTCTGGTTAAATTACAGGCCGAAGTTACAATAAGAAAATCACGGTAACTATTTTTTTTATTTTGAGTTACAACAGTTTGCGTCACAAAAATGTCGATGGGAGTTCTTTCCGCGAGGACGATCGGTTAGTAAATCATGTTCGTGGTTTGAAACTAATTAATTAATTAATTAAATATAATTAATTGAAGAAAACGCCATTTTTCACTCAAACTTAGAAGCTTAATTCAAGTTTTCATATATTCTTTCCAACTGAACTAAACTACGCACCGAATGGATTTTGTCAGTTTTAAAACAGAACTCCTTGTTGGGACATTCAGTAAAAAATTGTTCATGCATTAATGTGAATAAATATATAGAATTATATAAAAATATACATCAATTATATCCATACATATTTTTACATTGTCTATTCTATATAATTTTATGCAATTTTACACAGTTTTGTATAATTTCATAGATTTATACATGCTTTCATTCGAAAAATTTTTAATGCACAAAATTGCTTATTTATAATTATATGTATATAATTGTGTACAATGGTACAAAGTTATAAATAGTTATAAAGGTGCAATTTTTTCCCTTTTAAAAAGTTTTCATATAGACACATGTTTAAATCTATAAAATTATATACAGGGTGTCGGATTTGATTTGGACCACTCCAAAGATTATAGTAGATTGGGTCAAATTGAGAAGAAAAGTTATATACCATTTTACAAAATCCGTAATTATTATCGTGTAATTAAGAAAAACGTAACATACAGCACAGGTAGATTCTGAGTATATACGCAGTATATCGCAAACGTAGATTGTGTATATCCCATTAATATTCGAAATAGTACCACGATATTTTGAGAATCTACGGAGGATGTTTCTATGTCTGCCCTAGAAGTCTACTCAGTATATACTGAGAATATTTCTTGGTATATCATAAGTATATTAAATAAAATATTTTGATCACACAATTGATTGCCTGGTCAGGTTTTCCATATCAAGACCTCACGACTTGCCCCTTGTTACACCTTATAATTTATAATAGGAGGGTAGTAGGGCATCAGTTGGTTTCCTATTAAAAGTATTTAATTTTTAACCTAATTTTTAAAGTGTGTTAAATTATGTAATCATCAAAAGTATATTCAGGTCATTGAAGTTTATCCATGATCGAGACAACCAGCTGTCAGATCATATCGGCTCGCGTCTTATACTAATACAGAATGATTTTTACTTACAAGAAAGGCTAACGCGCGGTCGCCACGTCGCGGAAGTGAGTGGTTACTACTACTACATGTTCTGAAAACGTACGAGAATATGCAGAAAATAATATACTACTAAAAATGTTATAGGGATGATCTCAGTATGTTAAATACAGTACGTTTTACAGTATAGTTTACCATATATTCTGATATACAGGGTGTCAGACTCGTCACGCATTGAGTGACGAGCGACGTGACTCCACCTCTTGCTACCGTGTCCTAGGAGATATAAAGAAATAAATCATTTTGCATGCCTACCGGGTCCGGCCTTCCGCTCCTTGTGCGTTCATTCGACCAGACGTTTCTATCAATTACGCGATAACTATTGCTAATTTTGCACAACGGTACGTGACTTCTCTTCTCAGTTTAACCCAATCTACCGTAATTTTTAGGTTGGCTACAAACGAGTCTGACACCCTGTACAGGGTGAGTCACAACATTTGTGCCAGAGCTCGTGAGAAGGTAGAACGGATCGAGATGAACAGAAAAGTCCTGAACCATTTGCAATTTTCGCAATAGTTAACGAGTAATAAATTATCGAAAATCGTCGTCTTTGCCCTGCCCACTGTCCAATTC
>NW_011967240.1:1938113-1965599 GCF_000949405.1 Vollenhovia emeryi | reverse complement strand
GAGAGAGAGAGAGAGAAAGAGAATAAAACCAATCGCGAAACAGCACAACGCGCGATACTGAGGACACGATAATCGATCCATGAAAGTAACTAAGAAGCGTAACACAACATTACTTACGACTATTGTAGATGTGACCGTGTACAATGACTATTTATTATAAAATAAAAGGTTAAACAATCTTTGTTTTTGCGTGCTACAATTTTTGTTTGGTGTCGACTCTTTCTGTAGAAAATCACCAACTGTACAATGTTTCTTTCTTCCGGTGTAATCTAGTTCAACTGTCGCTACACAAGTTTATCGGCGCTAATGCCATCGCCACTATGTTATCAGGTCGAAGAACCTGTTTGCGTTACATAGGATGTCCCCGATTTTTCGTTCAGTCGCAGTCCGCCCGTCGACTCGACCGTCGATCCTTACTTCGGTGAAAGCTCGACGGACAGTTGCCGGTCCTCGCGATTTAATGTCTAACGAGGAGAGCTCTGATAGTTTATCTGGAATATCCTTAAACATATCTTCGCGTGCGGCAACGAATATTCGACGTATCTTCCCTGTCACTTCCCCATAGTTCGCAAACAGTTCCAAGTTCGGAGATAAACGGTAACTCGGTTTCTCGTTCAGTCTATACGACGTGCGCCATAAATCTAACTTCTTTGGCTCCGTTGATATTTTTTGGGCATACGATACTCTAATATCTCGCATTAGAAAATCTAACACTTAAATTACGCGTCATAATTTATTCAATGAACAGTGCTTGTCGTAAAAGTTGAATTAACTACCCGGCCGGGTCTTACGAACCGCCCAGGCTCGGCCGTAAGTATCGCCGTCTAGCAACGACCACGGTATCGCTAAGAAACATGCGATAGGCATTTGTAAATGCTTAGGAACTTCCGATTAATTAGACCGAATCACGAGTCTAGCTCCTTTACCTGCCATTCTCGACTATTCGATAATTCCCAGATGAAGGACTACTCGGAATACTCGGAACGTGATTGCGCGTGTGCCGATGTGTCTTCGCTAGTTAAATATGTTAATATAAGAAAACCATACATTTTGTATTGCACAATGAGGATTTCTTTCAAGACCGAACGCGTTATTTCAGTAAAATTCAAGTCATAATGTCCGTAAAATTTGCTTAAAAGTATCGAAACTCCAATCGAACAAATAACAAATGCTCTAACGTATACGAAAAAGATATAAATGACGTAATGATAAGGCGATGCGAAGATTATCGCACGAGGAAAGAGAATAATAGCGAAAAATAGTTGAAATTCAACAGCTCGACTTGAAAAATATTCAATCTTCGTTTCTACAGCGCGTCTTACATGATTGCTTATACGTAATTGTGATTATTTTCGATATTTGAGTCAAGCAACGACATAATGTGAACATCGTGAAAGAACAATTGCTAAACATACCTACGTCCAAAGGCTTTGTAACATACGATATACCTTTAAGACGACTCTTGTCTTTAGAGATATGTGAGATATATGTAGGATGTTCCAGGACTATGTTCCAGGCGTGTGACTAGAAATAAACCCGAAGTTACTTTAGCTACTGCTGAACAAAATTAGCTGAAATTAGCTTTGAAACGCGGTACAATTCAATAAACTTCGTCTGGCTGTTTAGAAATGTTTAAAAATTAATTGTTATATTTACTTACATAATATCTCATACTATATTATATAATTATATTATTACACAATAATTACATAAAATATATTGATTAATAACTTCTGGATTTTATATCGCGTCAAATTTGGTTGGCAAAGTCGCTTTGAAACTCTATTGAGTTCACAACAGATAATCTTCCTGAAAAATTCACTATGATCAGTTAAGACATAAATTTCCATTTGCAAACCTAAATACGTTTTTACTGATAAAAATTAAAACTGATAAAAATGTATCGAGCGGACGACAATAGTCCTGGCACACCTTGCATATAAAATGGTCGCCTGATTTCACAATCGTCGTCGTTGTGCACCAACGTCCGTAGTGATATTGCAAGAAATTAAAACTAGCGCGGACTTCCACATCGCTAATCGACATCTCTAGCATACTGATTGATCGATTATAAATATTTATTTCAACTATGTAAGGCATTTTGAAACGATAAATTGAGTGTCGGTGTGACGTCGTATTTACACGTTGATTTTATAAAATCTGATCATCACACGTATACACCGCGAATGTTCGCGGAGGGAAAATAAAAACGAACAATTATTCGATCCTGTCATTTTTCTTAGACTTGATGAAGGCTTCGTAAGCGGCAAGCTCTTTTTTCTCCTTCCTTAAATTTCTACCCTCGTATTCCAACCTGCAATTAGACGCTAGATCAACACGTGATAGGAATGCTCGCAGTCGTTGGGATATGTGAATGTGTGTTATCATTGAAAGAGGCTACTGTACACGATATATCGCGGTAAATGAGAGAATGGAGCAAAATGAAACTCAAGAAAACACTTTGCAAGATGAACGAAATTACATATCCCATCAGAAGCAGTAAATGAATGAATGACAACAAATTATAATGAGACGTAAGTAAATATGCGTTTATTGCAAATTGGATAGAAAATACAGAACTGCCAGGTCTGTCCCATCAACGATTGCTCAATAATTGAATAGAGAATACAAAACAACCAGACTTTAATTATCAACATTTGCTGAAAGTCTTAATAACCGTATAAAGCTCGTTCGGCCTGGGGGGATAAAAAGCAGAATATGAAAAATTAATACTTAATTTTTTTCTTTAATTTTTCGGCGTAATTAAACATGTTTTGCAGCAGCAATTTTATTATAGGCACGTATAGGAACGGAACGTAGAGGAGCGTATCAGAATTATCTTCAGTTTCACAAAAGTCGAAACGGAAATCAATCTTTTTTTTAAATCGCATATTGTTCTTTGAATAACAACGCGAACAGTTACTGTATTATTCTCTCAAATAATTGTAACATATTTAAGTGTACCGTCCCAAACAATACGTATGTCTCTAAAAGACATCTTTAAGACGTCTTTTAGACATGAGTGCTGCATTGGGATAAATGTGAATAACATATAAATAATTTTTACAAACACGTATGTGTCTTCTACTTGAGCAAATTGAAAGCATCGTTTATATCCAAAATGTTCATGTAATTAATTTACTCAAGAATTTCATAACTAAAGAATCGTGATTACGTGTAAACTATCATCGGAAATCTTCTACGGACTGAAGGACCAGAAGATATTGTTCTTAGAAAGTCTGACAAAGAAAGTACACATGCATAGCAGGCCTGTGAAGATGGAACATACCTGTGGAGAATGATCCTCTCAACAATTTTTTCCGTCGTCATGTCATTACCGCTATCTAACAATTTAAATTTATTTTGCTTCTTGGGCTCCGCGTATGGATCCGATCCATCCTCGCAAGGCATTATAGGCGTCTGCCCGTGACACACGACAGATACGTTGAAATGTTCCATCAGATTTCTCGTCACTGCGTACGGCGCGCCGATTACAACTTCATTAACATACTGCAAAGAAGAGAATACAATGCATAAGAACTTGATGTGATGTAACTCTGTCATCTCAAACGGTGGCGTGACTTATAAGTTTTTCTTTTCGCTCGATAATATGCAACGCAGGCTTCCGAAGACTACGCAGATTGCATCTATACTGATACACCGAGTAAGTTCGTGTGTACCAATCCGTATTTTTCCGCTCTTCCGTAACGTTTATTTTAAACAATTGATTCACGCAGGTACTCATTAAAAATGTCGGGTCGGCGCAAAAAGAGGCTCACCTTACACGCTAGTACACTGAGAACACGTTCGTGTAGGTTCATGATAGGATGATTGCCGCATTTGTATCGATTAACGGCGGGATCGGTGTGTAAACCGACGATGAGGTAGTCTCCCTCCTTCTTGGCGACTTCCAAGAAGTCCAAGTGGCCCACGTGGAAGAGATCGAACGCGCCCGCCACGTACACGATCTTGTCGCCCGGCTGCGGGCTCTTGCCGTCGCTGAACTGAATGATTTTCTGCGTCGTCGGCAGAAATTGCGAGCAGCCGGTCCACGGGCTCCGGGCGGTCCGGTCCTGACCCATGCTCTTGCTCGGCTCTCTGTCGACGCTGTACTCGTTGTCACCCTGCCGAAAGTGTTGCCGCGTCATCAGCAACATTCGTCCCACGAGGTCGGTCGTCGAGACGCCGGCTGTACGCTGGACCTCTCTGAAATATATATATATAGCCAGGTTAGCAAAAGACGGTACGATCTTCGAAATGAACAGAGTAATAATGTTGGTTTCTCTTTTAAGGAAATTACCTGTAGCGACCGGCTGCCTTGACCAAATGATACGTGTCCACGCCGTCAGCCGTCATTGTGATATCGTCGCCGTGAACACAGAAATCACAGTTGTATTTGTCTAATGTTTCTAACGTTGTGACATAAGGCGCAGCTTCGACCACCTCGTCCACCCATTTAATGCCGCGCACCATTTTGTACCTGAGAAGAAGGAAATTCAGAGTCGGTTACGCCCGTGATTGATAAAAGTTATACGCAATCGTCGTCGTTATTTTATCGACGTACTTGAGCGGTTGTTCGCAAAAACTGTAGCGATTTTAAGTCTCGCCGTAAAAATTTGATGCAAAATCGTTATATCCGCATCGACGTAATCCGGAAAGATAATCTGTAATTAGTACCGGGGAAAGTAACTTATGTAAACCGCGGCTGACAAGATAGCGGTTCTTGCTCCGCGGCAACGATACATTGCGTTCCTTGGCCGCTCGGGTGTTTTTTTCCCTACGCAAGTATTGACCTAAAATGTCAAGGCTCTAGCGAGACCTTCTCCGCCGAGCCTGACACGATCGTAGCTTTGGAATATATTAATAATTTACATCCAAACGATGATGAATATGGAGAACTCGCACAACATCTCCCTCGTAATGACCAAGCATGTTACAATGTGCTAGAATCGGAGTGTTTTACCGTCATTATGTAATCTTCCGTGTCTAGTCTCTAAGAAAAAAAAGAAAAAAAACCGTGTATTGCACGAGAAGCGGGAAACACGTGCATCCGCTACGCTACAGGCGTTGCGAGTCTCGAGGGACTAAATGCGTGGAATTTGAAAGATTGATTAACACATAATAACAAACTCTGGATGACAATCCAAGTCGCGGCCGGTCATTACGGCTTACATAATTTCCTTCAACGAAGCAACGTACCTTTCTTGCTCGGTGAAGACGGGCGGGCCCTTGTGTCTCGTGATTTCCTCATCGTTGTGGACACCTACAACCAGGTAGTTGCCCAAAGCCTTCGCCTGCCTCAAGGAGTTCGCGTGTCCAAAGTGCACCATGTCATAACTGCAATCGACATTTCGTTTGTATTTACTTGGTGTCGTCGGAACAAGAGAACAAAACGTGTCAGAAAAATTGTCTCGACTCGCGAGAAGAATTATTTCAAGAAGTTCGGTATAGAAGCCTGTGAACAAGGTCACCGTACAGGGTGTTCGTGTCGTAACACTAATAATACTTTAGTAAAATTAAAACTCGGCAAACGTTTCGGTTTGCAACTAGGTCATCTTCGGCGCGGTGGAATGAAAAGTTATTTCGCTGTAAAAACCGACGAGAGATACGCTCGCAAATCCGCACAGCTCGCATTACGTATTTATCATAAAATTGCCAACTCGCGAACTGCAGTGTTCACTCGATAAGGAAAGGTCAATCGTTGAAAACTGTAAAAAAAATTTTTTTTACTGCCAACATAAATGTCAAAAGTTAAAACTGAACAATAATTAAAAATTGCAAATATGTAAGAGCTCCGAGCGTAGAGTTGTATCGAGAGACCATCGTTTGCGATGTTAACAAAAATCCAGAGCCGTGGGCTTGGATTTATAAACTGGACTACAAATTCGAGCCTTCGTTATTTATTTACATTATCGAAAAACTGGAAATCTTTGCAAAATAACACTGTCCAAATTGTTTGATCGGAATGAAGGACTAAATATTAGTTTCACCGTAAATACGTAAGCAATAATAGACGGGGAAATGCATATTTGAGTGGGTCTGTAGACACCCTCGGCGTGTCGCGTTCCAATAATATTCAACTAAAATCTGCAAATCGTGTGCGCGCGGCACACAATTCGAGAAAACCGAGAGGGTTTTCCCGCCCGTACACTGAGAAAAATATCCTGGCCTAATCGAATAGTTAATTGACAATAATTGACAAACGGATATATTCAATTAAATTGTATATCCGACGAAAAATATAATCGGTTTTTCGATTAAATTTCATCGGTGACTGTACTTTCATTGGATAAATTTTATCGAATATATCCGCAATTTAATCGGAAAATTTAATCGGAGAAGCCGATGGTTAATTTTCCATCGGAAACGCTAAGTACTTGATCGATTTATCCAATGGAAATTTTTCTCAGTGTACACTGATAAAAAAAAATATGTCAATCCAAAATACTTTATTCAAGAAAATTATTTATTAGGTGGCTTCTAATAGCTTATTAACTTAAATTTATAATAATAATAAACAAATTAAAACATGCATTTCCTTAATTTAAGTATTATATTTATTAAATATGAAATAGCAGATAATTTTAAATTTAAAAAATTTACTTTAATTCGATAAAACGTTTACTAAGATACAAGTTTTACAGCGAAGAAAATTGAATTTCTTATTTGACAAAAACAATGATTTTATTTAATAAATAGGATTCTCTATTTCATGAAATCTTTAGTTGAATGTAGAAAATGTAACGATTTAAATTAATTTACTTAATATAAAATACACAGATTTACTTGACATTTGATATTTTTATTTACATAGAATAAATATTTACTTTAGTAAAAAAAATAATTTGAAGTAAATCTACTTTGTTAGTTTAAAATAATTTTTTCATCAGTGTACGAGACGAAATTAAATAAAAAAACAATTTCCGCGTGAAAATATCTAATGGATATGATTATTAATAACGAATGTAATTTAATGATTCGATAAGGATTTCGAGAAGTGGTCCGTCAACAGAGGCATGTAAAGTAGCCTTGGAGTGCAACGTAGCTCTGATAATTATTATATCAATCGTGCGATAAGGCGAAATATAAATCGCACGATAACACATTGAAATACGCATCTGCGCGCGTACAAGCTTCCGTGGCCCGCGCGAAAATTAATATTCAACAACGGGCAAAAATGTGCTGGGACAAATACAGTTTTGAGAACCCTCAAACAGGTTTAATATCGCCAGTAGTTTAAAACCAATGATGTGTAATTTTTAATCGACCTACACTGGCCAATGTTTTTATTTAAAAAAACTACTAATTTTTTTTAACACTGGCCAGTGTAGATCGTTTACAAATTACATATCATTGTTTTTTCGAACCCCGTTTAAAATAATACAGATGGAATCTGATCAGATTACATTAAATTGCATATAATTTCAATGTAAATTAATAAGACTCTTATTTATCTACGTTGAAATTGCATGTAATCTAATGTAATCTGATCAGATTCTATCTATTCTATCTAATATTTTCAACGTAAATTAATAAGACACTTATTTAGCTGCATTGAAATTGCATGTAATCGCATGTAATCTAATGTAATCTGATCAGATTCTATCTATTCTATCTAATACTTTCTATGTAAATTAATAAGACTCTTATTTAGCTACATTGAAATTGCACGTAATCTAATGTAATCAGATCAAACTCCATCTAATATTTTAAACAGGGAAACACGCGTCGTAATCGCGAAATATGTTCGGGATTGTCAAGTATACGACGATGATTCGAAACTGAGGGGAAGAGGGGGTAGCGGTCGAAGGAGTACAATTAGTATTAATGTATTCGAAAGAAGATTGAAATCGATTCGGAGCTACAATTTGACGAGCTCATCTTGCGTCACGTTCGTTCATCAACGTGACAACGCTAATTTTAAATCGCGCATAATTGATAAAAAGTATATACGTGAGCTACAATCAAGGTGCCGCATTCCGAGGGTCTTGCGCCATCGTAAAAAAAAGAAGGAAAAAAAAGAGAGGCGGTAAATCGTGAACGCATCGCGTACGGAATTGCGATCATGTTTCGCCGCGCCTCCAGCTATATCGTTCTCCATCGCTAATCGATCGTCGTCTCGAACGACTCGTTCGCCGTCGATAGACGAAGGTGTGCGATTTATTTCTATCCCAAAAACGCAAATGACGAAAATCCACTTCTATCGGTGCAGATCAATTTTTATCCTCCGTTCATTGTTTCATCCTTTTCGTTCTAAAACTTTGAGAAAGATAGCAAGCAAGTTAAACCGAGATTAACGTTAATCTATCTCGTGCCCGTTTCTATCAATGTAGATTAACTTTAATCTCGTTTTCCATTTCTTCTTGTCTTTTACTAATTCGTAAAACTAACCATAGTAGCACAGTACAGTGGCTCAACATTGTCTGAACATTGGCTCAATGTTGGTTATATTAAGGCCTGTGTCCACGATGCTGAAACTTGGTCCAAGTTCTAGTTTAGAGAAATGTGTGGACAATCAACTTGCAGCTTTCATGGGGTAGCTGCAAGTTGATTGTCCACACGTTTCTCGGAACTAAAACTTGGACAAAGTTCTAGCATCGAGGACACAAGCCTTTAGAAATGGATTGGCCGATATTGTCCAACGTAAAGCCAATATTGGCCATGGAATAAATGTATAAAATATTGCAGAATGCACAGTTGAAAAATTTGTGTTAAATTCAACAGATATCACATGTCCCAAACGGTCCATACAAATTTTACAGTTAATTCAACTTAATATGGATATGTTAAATGATCACACTAATACTCTGTTAATATTTTAACACAAGATAAATGCAGATCTCAAAATAAATTGGTGTAAAATTAACATATTTTTAATGACAAAATGAATTTAAAAAATGTAAGTTTTACATTTTACTCTCACTTATGTTGTATAGAATAAAATCAACATTTTATTCTGTAAATTTTAACAGATAAATCTTATTACTAATAATATAGCACATATGTTTTGTGTAAGATTAAAAGATAAGTACACATTGTGTTGTTTTAACATTTCCTTTCAGTTATTTTAATAATTTTACATTTGAAGTCAATCAACACAAGAGCAATATGTTAAATTAACACATGAATGTGCTGAACATTTAACACAAAAATTTTAGCAAGAAAACACAAATTTTCCAGCTGTGTAACAATTATATAATATTAGATTTATATTGGAAATGCAGTGGCCAATATCTAACAATGTAAAGAGAATATTGGTTTAACACGGATACAGTATTGGCTAAATAAGAGAAGGCGTCGATCTTACAATATTGGGCCAATATTGGCAATACTGGACTTACGCTATCTCCCAATATTGCGGGCCAATGTATTGGTGCTACTAGGTAGAAAACGAGGGGGAAACCGCTGACCAAAATCTTGTACACCAATGCCCACTAATGCCCAGTGGGCATTACTTTATCTTATTATCTTCTTTTATCGTATTTATCTTGTTTTATCTTATTTTATCTTACTGTACCTTATTTTATCTTATTTTATCTTTATAATGCCCCAGAAAGACGTAATGCCCAAAAAATGTCCTAGTAATGCCCAGTAATGCCACAAGTATGTACACCACAATGCCCTCAGCGGTTTCCCCCTCGGGAGAAAAGGATGCAAAGTAAGCTGAGCCGAGATTAAAGTTAGACTGCGTTGGTAGAAACATCGGTAGAAATGGACATTAGTTGGAAGAAAAGCGAAAGACCCATAAAACTGCCACGGAGGTTGCCGACTGCGTATTTTTCTCCGACAAAAAAAAATACGCAAGCGTTCGAAACGGCGTGGTCGCGTGGCGAAGGACGACAGGGGGCAAGGCGGAGGGGGGGGAGGGGGGACAAGGGCTGGAATTCGGCTCTAGGCCGGCGAGGACCGGTCTCTGCCGCGTATCATTTTATTATCGGAGCGTTTAAAACGAGGACACGCACGCTCCGAATCGTGTCGCGGCGCCGACGAGATTCTCTGTCGCCAATCACGGAGCGCGATTTCGGAGCGCGCGTGTTTCAATTGAATCCACCTCGCGGTAGAACGGCGATACGAGTGCGAAGCACGAGGGCCGCTCGAAAAGTTCTAGGGACGAGGTAAACGGAAAGTTCCGACCCTTCTACGAGGCGAACACGTCGAGCGGTACAATTTTTATAGATCGCCGAACGGACGATGGTCGGTTCAAGTCTCCCAGTCTACGATAGGTGATTTTAGCCCTGAGTCCTAAAATTGGCCCGTCACAGTCCGATGTTCTTCCTGTTTTCGACTGTAATTGGGTCAATTTCTTAAGGCCTGTGTCCACGGTGCCAGAACTTGGACCAAGTTCTGGCATCGTGGACATTGGGCTTTAGGGCTCGGCGCTTTTACGGAAAAGCCGCAAGACGATTGGCTCCACGTCTCGTGGAACTAGAACTTGGACGCAAGGCTTTAAGGGCCTGCGTCCACGATGCTAGAACTAGGTCCAAGTTCTAGTTGCGAGAAACGTGTGGCCAATCAACTTGCAGCGATTCCGTAAAAGCTGCCCTTAAAGCCTTGTGTCCACGATCCAAGAACTGTGTCCAAATTCTAATACCGAGAAAGAATAGCTGCAGGTTGATTGGGTACACATTTCTCGAAACTAGAACTTGGACCAAGTTCTAGCATCGTGGACATTGGCCTTAAGGGCTTGTTCGTTCCTCTCGCGTATCAATACGAGTATCCATCGCCGACAGGGCCCTCCTCGCGAGATGAAGGGTCGATCGCGGCTTCAGGTTTATATTTAAAAGATCAGCTATGTCGCTCGAACGACATAGCTGACTGACTCTGTGAAGAACGAATCCATTTGACGGAAATGAATCGGAACACTCGACGTGTTCATAGAAAGGTCGGAACTTTCCATTTGACGTGTCACGTCGCGCGAGCCGCCAGTCGCACGCCACTCCCGAGAACTTTTCAAACGGCCCTCAAAGTGACAAAATTACCAAAATATAACAATCGACCGGGAATCTGCAATTCAACGACATACTTCGCTCGCGATCGGCGCAAAAATCAACGCGGAGAACCGCGCGCGCGCGCGCGCGCGAGACAGAGCGAGAGAGAGAGAGAGAGGGGGGGTTTCTCTCGCTCCCTCGCTCTCCGGGGACTCGCCTTCCTCGCGATTTTACTCGCGTCAGCGGAAGAAGGGTTGGTCGGACACGTACGAGCGGCGCGTTAATATCGATTGATCGCGCGCCCGAGAGGCGGGCGACGCGACTCGCGCGGCACGGCACGGCACGTGTGCCGCGTCGGTCGGTTCGGGCCGACGGACGGGCGACTCCGCGGCGGAGCCGCTCCGGCGTCGCTCGCCGCCTCCCCGACGGTCTCCCCGGCGCGCCCGAGAGTATCCGCTAAACGTCGTCGCTCACCATCCGTCGCACCAGACGCGAACCTCCTTGCGAGCCTCCTCCGTCATGACGGACGCAGCCGGGTATCCTTGATATCACTGACTGCCGCCTCTTCCTATCGCGAGTGACGTCCGACGACTGTGTGGGCTGATCGTCGGTAGAGGGGCGAAAGGGCAGAGGGAGAGAGAGAGAGAGAGCGCTAGAGGAAGAAAGAGAGAGAGAGAGAGCACCCGCTCGCGCACGTGCGAACGTCCGCCACCGAGCCCGTCGCGAAGCCGACTGCGCGCGTCGCCGCCTCGCACGTCGCCTTTAAAATCCCGCCGCGTCCCGCGCCCTCGCGACTACGCCGTCGTCGCCGAGTAGGGATCGCGGGGATCGCGCTGACGTAACCCCCGGGGAGGGGGAGAGCTCGAGACCTCCTCCACGTCGCGCGCGCGAAAACGGCCCTTGAACAGCCCGGGAAGTCTCCTCTCTTTCTCGGGTATCGAACGAAATCACGACCGGTTTTCTCGGCCTCGATTCACGTCTCCAAACGTCTCGGTATCGATTCACGTTTCCAAATGGCGAATCTCTTTTTCCAGAGGCGCCGAGACGCGGGAGAGACACGCGGAGTCCGTGTCGACCCTTCGAAAGGGAACATTTTTTTTCAAGTATTCGGCGGTCGCGCGTTCCTAAGATAGATCTCGGTGCGTTTTCACGACAGGAATAACGCCTTCAGATTCTTACACAATTGCCCTTGTATATCTTTTTACGCGTACAGAACGAGGCAGTTGTGGCCCAAAACGAAACGGCAAATTGCATTCGTTAGCATTTTGAAATATACCTTGCGAAACGAAAAAATCCGATTTTAGCAAATTAAAGCGTGCAGCAATTACGATCATCATCCCGTGAGTAAGCGGAGCGTATCAACTGCTAGCTCATCCAACGCTCAACGTTAGATAGAAATTGCATCATGTCGTTTGCCATTAGTCTCGAGAGTAAATCTCCGCGTTTAAATGTATCTTCTAGGCTCGGAGCTCTTAGCGAACACGATTGACGCACAATTTCTCAGTCACGCTAGACGCGCATAATTGCGACTACAAATATTAATCCCGCGCTTCCTCTCTGCCCGGTTAATACACGCGCGCTTATTACGATACACGAAACCTCTTTGTTTTAACGGCGATTAACGAAGAAGCGGTTCGCACGATTAGCGCTTAGTCATAATCCACGTATCCACCGTAATTGGAAAATTATATCAATTCGCCGTCGATTATCGTTAGTCTACGACACACTGGCCCGTATTCTGAACCCTTTTATCAATAAAAGCGCCTCTGAAAGTGATTAATAAGCCTTCCGATTGGCTGCGAGCCAATTTTTATCGATAAAAAAAGATTAAAAACACGGGCCTGCGGTCCGGTTTCGCCGACGTCGCTCAACTTTAAGCTTGGCTTAATTCGTTCTCCGTCTCTTTCCAGCTGTTGCCTTAGAAAGAGACGAACGTGAATTAAACTGAGATTAAAGTTAAGCGACATTTGGTGAAACCGGGGCCCCCAAGTGTGCCATCGTTGTAACGTAGCAGACACGAAGATACAAACGTTGTGGAGTTTCATAAATATGCGGAAAAGCGTATAAATGAAATTATACTAGACAGCAGTAATCTTATTACCTCTCGTTAATTTTATACGAAACGATTCTTTTTATTATATTCTGCCGTGTTGAAGTGTCATTGCGTGACAAAGAAGCAGCGGCATTCTACACATTCCAATAACTTATTACAGCATCGCCATAAATACATGTACATTCTGTAACGACAATGTGGACAATTGAATTGGTAAGAAGCCGAGAAGCTCGATTATCGTGGAATAAGCAGGCGGTACATTAATCATAGACATAACAAATATTTTATTCCAACGCCGATAAATCGCGGTGGAGTAAATGTTTTCATTTGAGTAAAGGGGCAAATTCCGGACCGGATCGTATGATTCTCGATAAAGCGGATCGACCAATGAATGAAGCAGACGGTCTTCCTTGACACTCGACGAAGATTAATTGTTATCGATAGCGGTTTAAATGAAATTATCTCGAGCGTCTGCAGATAGGACATTTCGTAGTAAATCTAATATTAGCATGTGTATACGCGTGTCTGTGCGACGGCATTCGTAGCTCTCAGCCAGCTGTATCTTAATACATAACGTAACTTGCCAAAATGTGTCGCGTTAACGCATCGATCGAATGCCGGTCGTCCGAGCACACACGTTTACACATTGGCGATTTGACACACATTACAGGGATATCTGAAAATGTGTTTATGATCGAAATAAAAAGATTGCGATTATACAGATATAAATAAAAAAATTATTATCGCTACGTGTAACGATACCGATAATATTACAGAAATAAATACGCACGTAAAGAATAAAAAATAAATACGCACACACTGCGTCGAAGAAACGTTGGAGAGAAAGCAAACTTTACATAGAGTAATGCCACGTTTCAGCTTTTTATAGTGTCACCCTTGCACTATTTATTATCGAATGTACAGCGGCAAGCCAATCGAATGGTAATACTATATCGCTCGGCGACAATCATGTGACATATCATTGACCGCCTGAATATATTAAGGAGCTATCCTAAATGTAACACATGTGACTTGCGTAATTGATATCGTTATAATATTACTTAAAGCTAATGAAAAAGTCGATGTGTACTAGAAAAGAAAAAGGAGTCGTATGCTCGTGAGAATGTAAGTGCAAATTGTTTGGAACGATTCTCCGCAACTCTGGGCTCGTCGGCTCATATCAAGCGTCGATACCGCTATTAATCCCTCTGGAACGCAGACGGGAGTGTTCTGTTACAAACGAGAAAGATATGTAGAGACAGGGAAAATGTCGTCCTTGGACTCGATTCTCTCTTATTTAGATAAATTCCTATCTAAATAAGATTATCTATCCACTTCTTTCGCTCTCTTTTTCTCTTGTTATGTTGTACAATACCCACGTTTAACCGTTCATTTGTAGTCAATAGCCGTTTTGCTGCCGATAGCCGCTGCCGCCGCCGTACCCGCTACTGTTCTGGCTGTAGCTACTGGAGCCACCGCCGGAGGTTCCGCTCCCGAAGCTGTTTTGGGGGAATGATTTACTGCTTCCATAGCTAGCCCCGCCTATGCCACCTACGTGAAGCGTACAGCAGGCGTTTACACAAGACACAATAATTTTCTCTCTTACCAAATCTTATCGCTATCGAACGTGTCACAATGTCTGACGACAGTGAATTACCGTGAGAGAGGTAGGGAGGTGGAGAGAACAGAAGGGCTAAGAATACGTGTGGAGACTTGATTGCATCAGTTACTGATACTTTACTGATTTAGAATATTTGCGGTAACATTGTCTTTTTTTTCCATTTCCAAGCGAGAACTAATCGAACGAGATTACACAATCAACTTTCTAAATGACGAGAACCCACCGCTACTGCTTCCGGACCATTTGTTGCCGCGATCGCTCGCGCCAGTGCCGGAAGAGCGGTCGAATCTCCCTCTGTCTCCTGTGTCGCGGCCTCCGCGGGTGCCTCGTGAACCGCCACGGCCTCCGGAGCCTCGTCCGCCACCACCTCCGCTGCGTCCACCATATCGTCCTCCTAATCATTAATCATTAATAATCCTCCTAATAATGAACAGCAATAGGGTCAACATTTTCTCCCTATTTAGATGTAAATTTCAAGAGTATCTTCTTTAAATCTCAATGTGAACAAAAAAAATAGTGAACAAACACTCACTCTTATAAACGCCGGGATTTCTGGACAAATCGTACAGTTTCGGATTGACAACTTGCTTGGCCTCTTCCAGAACTTGGATTAAGTCACTAGCCTTGTGGGCATTGCCGGGCGTGAAAAAGGCGTACGCGGTTCCTGTACGCTGCGAGCGACCAGTACGTCCAATACGGTGCACATAGTCCTCAGAGTTGGATGGATAGTCCAAGTTTATCACAAATTTGACATCCTCGACATCTGCGAGATACGTTACATTATAATTGCGGCACACGGAAAATACTTGTTTCTTTGTGGTTCAATTAACTCTTATAAAGCGAATAGATTCAAGCATTTTACCAGGACGCTGCCCTTGCTAATGGAATTAAAGAATCTGATCGTAGGTTACCACTATCGAGCGTTCCAAACCTTGAAGCATTTGCAAGATGTAGGAAAAAAAAACAAACAAACAATTCAACTATCCACTCTTCTCCTCTTTAACGTGCCGCTAACGCGCTTGACAATTTGAGACGGTACACTTGGATACGAAGGACGGACACAGACACAAAAGTTACCTCATGTACAATAGAAAATATCATCCCGAAGTGCAAGCAAAGTAGCTTTAGTTCCATTTGCAATTCGCATACAACATTTAAGTTGACCACAAAGAGCAAGTCTGCATGTAATTACCTGTTTGCGAGCTAGAGCTGGAAATGGTAAATACATTTTTTGGAAATGTAGAGGAATCAGAGCTCAGATGGTTCTCATGGAATTCTCGCTTCACGTATTTAGCGAGCTCTACATTTTTATTTCTTAGTCAACGTTACACCCTTCTCTCCCGCACCAAAGTATGGATCTGTGCTGGCTATTTCGAAATTTGGTCCTTGTACATTGCTTCGGTGAAGAGGTTGGAACACCAAGTGAGCACCTTGCGTTCTCCACTCAACCCCCACATGTACTTCCCCGTCAAATAATTAGCATCAAGAACTACGCGCCGCAATATTGTGAAGAACTCCCTCCTGCTTTGACGTCACTCAATTGTGAACATTACATCAGATTGTTCGCCCCAACATTATAGAATCTTTGACAATTCACAAGCGACATACATATTGAACGTGAAACTCTCGGAATGTTGTGAAAATTGTTCTGAAAACGTCTGCGAGGCGAGACGCGGTTACTGACAATTATTTAAAACGATATCACAATTAATGCAGAGCGCGACTTGATGCAATTTGCTATCTCAATCTAGCGAATGTGTGAACCGGCAATATTTATCCATTTTGTTCTTTTCTTTTTCGTCCTGATGCTAAACGCCCTAACACTACGATTTCCATACTTTGGACCGTCGCAGGTACAGAGTGAGAGTGTTTTTCGAGTGGCAAGGTGGCCGAGGCACAGCGTTTGGTTAGCTTGTTGCGAGGGGGCGGCGACCAGCAGTCACGCCCCGTTCAATTACATTTTCCAAAGCTAGTTGCAGAGTTCTAAGACTCCAGAGTCGCATGTGCCTCTGAAAACACATAGAACAGCACGTTAATACCAGACTGACAGGACTTGTTTCGATCTGAGAGTACAAAATCGGAAGAGATAAGCCTGGCTAATCGCTTACCTGGCTCCCTCACTCTTAAAGCTGAAATATTTTGACGTTCTTTCTAATATCGACGGCCGTCTACAGCGTCGCTCGAGATTCACTCGGCGTAATCGTTTCCCGTGCAAAAATAAAACACGCGAGCGGCCTTAGAAGAACGTCAAAATCCACTTACGCACTAGTCTATGATAAAAGAAGTTAAGGCTTAGAAGAAGTTAACGAAACGATTAGAACTTATTCATTAATCGTACCGCTGAAAAGACAATGGCGATGTTAATTGGTGCGCTCTGCGACGCGCGCTTACCGAAAACTCTCGCTTAATTAGTGGGCGAAACGAAAGAATTAGCGTAAAAAAAAAAAATTAACGAAACGGAAGGTGTGTACGTGTATATGGTGTGTGTCAATGGTAAAATCAAATGGGGTGGGTGGGGGGGGGAAATATGTAACTAGTCGTTTCCTGTGGAGTTCCTTAAGAGTAATTAAATTATCTCCAGCCACACTGGTAAGGAGGTAATGTCAATCAGTCTGGCACATGCCGTTATCCGTTGCCACATTACAATACCACGACTTTCACAAATGTGAAATAACCATCGCAGCCTGACCCTTACATCATACCTATATATCTGCGGATTCTTACCTAGACCTCGCGCCGCCACGTCGGTAGCCACTAGGATGGCAGACCTGCTATTCCGGAACTCTAAAACAACGTCTCTTGTATTACGAATAACAATACGACGCGATACATTCAAGATGCAAAACGAACGCGGAAAGTTAACTCTACTCTTATCCTCTTTCGACAAGTATAGAGAATATTGCAAGATACTTGACAGTTATTTGTAAGAAATTTAGTATCTTTTCACTCGTTTGAACGCGGCCGACCAAAGATAGGAAAATTTCCAATGACATTCGAGTAAAAAGGAACGTTTGTCTCGCGCGTTACTTGGAAAACCATAGCAATAGCACTCACGGTTCAATACATAATCTCTCTCCTGCTGGCTTTTGTCTCCGTGAATACCAATCGCTTGCCATCCGTATCTATTAATGGCTCTTGTTATATCATCGACCTTTCTTTTAGTTTCCACAAATATTATAGTCTTATTCTCCGACTCGTTCGAGATCTCTTCCAGCAGCTTCATGAGTTTACTCTCCTTCTCGTACTCCTCGCACACGTCGACGATCTGCAGGATATTGTGATTGGCGGCCAGTTGCAGGGAGCCAATGTTGATCTGTATGTAGTCCGTTAGAAACTCCTCCGCGAGGTTACGCACTTCCTTCGGCCACGTGGCCGACCACATGAGAGTCTGACGGTCCGGGCGTATTTGTTCTACAATTTTCCTAATTTGCGGCTCAAAGCCCATGTCGAGCATCCTATCGGCCTCGTCGAGCACTAGATATGTACACCTACGTAGATTCGTGGTGCCGCGCTCCAGGAAGTCTATCAGACGCCCTGGCGTTGCGATGCAGATCTCTACTCCGCGCTCGAGGTCGCGTGCCTGGGGCCCCTTCGGCGCGCCACCGAAGATGCAAGTGTTCCGTACCTGAGAAGACATACCGAAGTCGGACGCGACCTGCTGGATCTGCTGCGCCAGCTCGCGCGTCGGCGCCAGGATCAGCGCGATCGGGCCGTCATTCCGGCTGAGTCGAGGCTGGTGATTTATGTGCACGATCGCCGGCAGGATGTACGCCAGCGTCTTGCCCGAGCCCGTCTGCGCGATGCCGACCATGTCCCGGCCAGACAGGGCGATCGGCCAGCCCTGCGCCTGGATCGCGGTCGGCTCGCCGAATCCCTGTCTGCGGATCTCGTTCAGCACGTAGTCCGGGAAACCGCCCTCCTCGAAGTAGATGTTGGGCCCAGGTAGGTTGGTCCCTTTCACGGTGATCTCCTTGTTGGAACGATATGCCTCCACAGCGTGAATACTTCGCGCCATCACGTTCGGGTGCGGTTGATAGAAGTCCTTCCGGAACTGCGGTAGAGTGCTCATATCCCATCGCGGTTTGCGTAGACGCTCGCCCGGCTGTCGGTTCTTGAAGTTGTTGCCCCCGAAGCCGCCGTCGCGGTTCGCGCTGCTGCTGAATCTACTGCCGCCTCCCCCGCCGTCGCGGCCGCCGAAGCGTCCGCCGCCGCCGCGTGCACCTCCGCCTCCTCCACGTCTGTCGGAACGGTCGCGTTCACCGTATGCCCTTTTTCGAACAAAGCAAAGGTCCGAAACCATCATTAAATTTCTATTAAAAAAAAAATTTTTTAAAGAAGAACAAGTTAGCTCGGCTGTGGTCGAAATTAGTCCCTCAAGAGTCTGGCCAACAGGCAGTTTCGGCGAAATGATGCGAGGGAAAGAAATATATTCTCACTCTACACGGCGCGCATGCTGTACGTAGAGTTTTGCCGAAACTGGCCTCGGTGGGTCAATCCTGTATCTTACACTGTAGCGAAAATGCTAAAAGTGAGTGGCTCTGTCTCTTTCTAATTGTCCCCTTGGAGAGAGCCGCTCACTCTTAGCATTTTCACTATGTCGCAAGATACAGAATCGACACCCAGATCAGAGAGACTCTAGTCGAGATGTGCTCGCAGTGCTAAACATCTGTAATGCAAGTGACGCAAGGAGTAGATTTTTAGCACCGCATCGGGGGGGCCAATTCTGTATCTTGCAATACAGTGAGAATGCTAAAAGCGAGCGGCTTTGTCTTCTTCCAACGGGACGGCTAGAGACAAAGCTACTCAGCCTCAGCATTTTCACTACAGCGTAAGATACGGAATTGACACCCTGATTGCATTTTGGATCAAGATGTACGCGAGCAAACCAGCAAGCAGAAAAGCACCGTGTGCCGCTAGCTTCAGTTTAAATTCTCTTCAAGCGGACAAAGATGGAGATTTCTCCAACCTCTTGGTGAGCTAATAGTTAAATTGTGTCTACTTTTGTGTCCAGTTAAAGGACAAAGGGCCGGCTTTTCCAACCTCTTGGTAAAATAATAGTTTAATCTTATGTCCACCTTTGCCTAATTTCAAGGAGAAACAAAGACCTATGTGCGATTTAACTATTCGTTAACTTATCAAGAGGTTGGAACAACCGGCCCCACGACCAAGACGACAAAGACGTTTCTTGGTAATCGAGATATCGAGAATTTAGCAACTCGGACAACTTTGCATTGCAATATCTCCACTCGTGGGGCACGTGGGAGAAAAATGAAGGCACTTTTATTATGCAAATCTACTACCGTGTCTCGTGATAATTTAATTATTAGTTGACATACCGAGAGGCTAGAAAAATCGCCTTAAGTTACCTCCTATATTTAAAAATGTGAATTTATATACCGTTTCTTTTCACATTGGTTCTGCGCGCAGATTTCTTTTTCGCAATAGGAATAATTTACAGCACGGGGAAGGGGGGGGGGATATTGAATGCTAAATGTAGCATCAGAAAAATGCTGAAATGCAGCATTTTAAATATAATTACGAATCGTTTATCGATTTGAGTACGCCAACTTGCTGACGATAATTCCACTGATAAGAAAACTGCGTTGTGTCCGAAAGAGAAATCAGCGCGCAGAACAAATGCGGAAAGAAACGGTATATAAATTCACATTTTTAAATATAAGAATAACAAGTTGGGCTACCTACATCTTGCCTCGTGACCCGCATCGGCGCTTTGCTCACATGTTGTTTGGTTCTAGTTAGGGGTCTTACTCGAAAGTTTATTATGAAATTGCCTCTTTATCTAATTTCTAAAATTAGAAAAAGCCGAAGTTTAACCGAGATCAAAATTGCATCTGCGTCAAACGGGCATTAGGCCTACAATTTAACCATTAGCTCGCCGAGAGGCTGAAAGGTCACAAATTACTTTCGATTGTCTGCTAAACCGCTTCGCGTGCTTACGTATCAGCGCGCACGATTCCGCCTCGACCGCGATACGCTACGTATTTACGGCACACGCGATTATTGAACGTCGGGGAGGGAGAGTGTGTTTTTTTCCAACAGCCAATGGTCTGTCGGCACACGGGAGACTTTCGCAGGACGAATAGAGGAAAGTCGTCCATTATGAGTTAGCAGATTTTCAACGTCCAAGTTCAAGCGCAAGCCGTTCTTCGCAACGATTGCACGATCGAACAATCAATTCTCCGCCAAGCAGACGTCGCTGCGAGAGCAATAAATTCATGATGGAATCAACCGACGGCGCCTATTGATTTACCGGAAGCCCCGCTGTCCCATATTAGGATCCTACCGCGCAACGGAATTTCCCTCTATTCGTCATCCGAACCTTTCAACCTTCCTCGTTCTCCCCACGTCTAATTATACGTTCGATGTTAAACGCAAAAGTTCCAGCGCGGCCACGAAGAGCCGATCTATAAAATATCGGGCGCGTCCCGCGCGACAGAGCGTCCCGCAAGTTTCTCGCAATTGCCCACGGAGATTCTCGCCAACGGCATCGCAAAAAACAATCGTACGAAGACGTCAGACTTACGTAATGCGACTCGGCCGCTTCTCCCCCAATTTTCCACGAAGCTATGCGTCATCGCGATTAATCGCCCGTTCGGCGGCTTCTTATCGCCGCGTCTTATCCGCGACACGCCGCGCCCCTCTCGCCGACGAACGCCGAGCGAGATTTTCGCGAAGATTCCACGCGCGGCCCGAGCCCCCGGGAGAAAGTCACGTCGAGAATTTTTTTTCCCCCCTCGTTGCGACGCGACGCGACGCGCGAGCGGAATCCGCGGCTCCTGGAGGGAACGGCGGGGACGCGGCGATTCCGCTCGGCGATCCGCGCGCACGTCGTCGCGGCACCGCGCGGAGATCCCGGCGGCGGGTCCTCGCGCGACCGCGCCGAGCCAGCGCGACAAAGGAGTCCCTCGCCGTTCGCAAAATGGCGCACGATCGCGAGCGCGTTCGCTGGTAGCGAAACGTTCAGCGGAGAATAGCGCGTCGACGGGGGCGAAATTCGGCCCGCGTCGACTCGCGCGGACTTACATTGCAGCGAGCGGGAATGCGTGAGTGTCCTCTGTACGATTTCCTCGGCGATTACCGCTGCTGGTCGGGAGCGATCCGGACCGGTTGACGAGAACACGTTCGCCTGCGTGCAGGCCAGCCAGCTGAAGGGACGAGAGGACGGGCCGTCGGCGTCACGGTGTCATGGCGGCCGGCGAAGTAGTCCCTCCGCGGCTCGCGGTCGCGGCCCCGCGGGCGACGATCTTCGGCGATCGCGAGGAAAAATCGCCGCGCGAGTCGAGGAGGAGCGGGCGGGGCGCGCACGCCTCCTCGGGGGGACTCCCGTCGACGGGGAAACCGGGGAAACGGCGGCGAGGAGGCGCGGGCCGTTCCGCGCCGGAACTGCAAGTTAGGCACGGACGAGCGCCGCAGCGCCGCCACGCGCGCGCCCGCTCAACTAGACCGCGGCGAGTCGCGCGCCAAATTTCAAACTGCGCGCCCGAGATCGGTCTCCGTTATAATTTTATATCTTTATCACTGTAGGATTTTCTCTTAAAGGAAGAGAAGAATTTGGATACCCACGAGTGAAGATTCAATTGGCCGTGTTGTGTAACGTTACGCAGAAGAAAGTCCCCTGCTATTGTAAGATTCTAATACGAGATAGGTTTTGCAACGTCCAAATTCAATCACAAATCTCTTCTCGCGACGATCACACGATCTAATAATCCAATTTGCCACTGAACGGCTTTCACTCCGAGGGCAATAAATTCGTGGTGGAACCAACAGACGGTGCCTATTAATTTAGCGGAAACTCCGCTATCTCATAATAGGGGACTGTAGGATCTATACACGTTTCGTTAGCAATTTGACAATCGGAAGCCAGAAAGCCCGATTAATTTTTATCCAGAAAAATAAAGATAGTAGTCATGTAACGTACAGACTTCAATCACTCTTACATTAGACATTTTGTCACGTTTCTTTATGCGTCTGAATTTTTGTACGTGAAATTGTCCGGGTAGATCTCTAAATCGAGTCGCTGCGCGAAATACGTTGTCCCATATTTCTTCTCACTCGTTAAACAGCAAGTTTTAATTCTTGAGAACACGGAAAAGAACTCGGCTACTTCGAAGAAAGCGAAAGATAACTTTATTAATTCTATAACACAGACTCACGCAACAAATACATGTCAATTTTTTTTCTTAAAAATTTCGGCAATCGTCAAAGCATCACAGATGTTAAAAAGAAAAACAGAAATATATATATATATTTAAGAACAACAATCTTCACTATTACGCCACGTAACTTATTGTATACCTATACGTTCTTTCTTCGTCTATTAAAGCTTTAACAGGCTCTTATTTGCATCTTGTCCAATCTCACTATAAGTAAATACATTTTACATCGTCGGTTCACACATTACGTGCTACTAATCATTAAAAAAAAACGGAATTAATAGGTCGTGCTTCTGTAGGAATAGCCGCTTCCGTAATTGTCGCCACCCCCGTAATTCTGAGGCATACTACTCCCCTGTCCGTAGCTTCTCTGCACGCCGGTGCTATACCCGTACGCCGCGTTCTGGCTCGGGGAAGCGTTTTGTTTCATATTATTATAACTACTGTAATTCGGTCCCGAATAAACGCCCGAGGAAGGCTGATAAGAAGTCCCGCTGCGAGAAGTCCCTCTCCCTCTTGCCGAAACGCCGCCTCTTCCTCTACCGTCGTTACTTCTCCGGCCGTTGCCCCTTTCAGCGCCATTACCGCCGAAACGCTTTCCACCTTATCGCAATAATGATACAGATTTGAAATATATAAATAATCCAATTAATTAGCGATCATGATCGGAGGTGAAGCAAGCTACTCCTTCTTTCACGTTTGCCATATAGAGCGACGGAAGTTTACTGTGTGCATGTGCCATTGGAATAAAAAGGTATACGTATAAATACGGACATCAGACTGCGTGCGAAAACATACTTCTGCCGCCGAAGCTTCCCGCCTTGGCCATCTCTGCCATCTCGCTGAGACGCGGATTGACGTTCTGTCCTGCCTCGCGCAAAACTTCTATCAAATCACCGGCATGCTTCATGTTGTGAGTCGTGAAAAAGGCATACGCCGTTCCGGTCTGTCGCTTACGTCCAGTTCGACCGATTCTATGTATGTAATCCTCCGACGAAGACGGATAGTCGAAATTTATCACGTATCCCACATCGTCCACGTCTGCGAAATAGTAAAAAAATTATTATCAATGATGTTAACGGACACAACGGCCGTATCTTCCTTGATGAATATATGTAAAATCTGTTATTTCAACAATTCCTTCTGAACTCGAAAACTAAATCGATCATGTTCTCATTTAACTGAATATATTTTTACCGACAAGCTTGTCGATGCTTGTATCTACGCATAATCGATAGACACTGTCAGACGTTGATCGACAAGTTGTCTGAATGAAAGGAAAAATATATCTCTACGCGTCAAGTAAACTGAATACATATTGGATACGTGTACATAATATACTAACATTTTGGCAAGAAACTATCGATATAAAAATTTCCAGATAAAATAGATTTGAACACCCACCTTTCGTTTGGAAATTCCGACGTGAAATCAGCGAGAACGACCCCGTTTGCTTTTAAAGGGGGGGGGCAATTCTGGTTGCTTTCTTATGGTAATATACTGGCGGCCTAGAGATTAGACAGACACAGCGGTTGTGTCTGGTTTGGGATAGAGGCAGCAATTTAGGGTTTAAGCCTGGGCGCATTAGTTTCGATAGGCACCGCATAATAATTTCGTAAAGTTAAAGTTAGAGGCACTGAATGACAAACTTAACAATTGCCTGTTTGAGTTTTCGTATTGCAATTGCAAATTGAGTTTACATATTCATGGTTGTTACTTCACGTATGATAAAAACCTTGCTTAAAAGATATTCATTTAATCTTGTAATTATGACAAATGATATCAAGTAAAATAAACGTATATTGCGATTATCTAGTGTTATCTGATACACCATCTGATTAATGCATCAATGGTAAAATTTACTTTGTTATTTCGTGATGGAAAAATTAGAACGGAAGTTAAATCGCATATCAGTCTAGCTTTCCATCTGGTAATTGTTATAATAAATAAGCAAGGAAAAATAAAATAGTCACTGTGTCTGCCCAATACTGACAGTACACCGCGTTGAGTTAGGGTACTCTGTGCCTCTGAAAAAGAAAAGCAGACAGACTTAGTGGTAGCTTGTGTGCATTTTTCAGAACCTTACTCTTATATAAACATCATTATCAAAATCAACAAGACTCTTCATTTCAACATTGAAGCTAATAGTCAAATAATCGATACAGTCACAAATCGAACATTCAAGTGGTAAGAACGTTGGCTATTTCTATAATTTTTACATGAAATAAGATACAGATTTATTCACAAGAAATTAATGGGATTGAAACAAGGTGAAGGTGGGTTTACAAAACGTAAGAGATCACCGAGATTAGAAAATGTTCAACACACATACGTTCTAATTGCAAAACGAAAAGTTGTAAAGAGGCATAAACCACACGAGAAACGTTATCAATTTTACACGGCTCTACGATACACTCGAGACAAGTACGGTAAAGAGTTCCAATGCATCACACACCGCTACATACACAGCTGTCGGCTGGTCTCACTTTAACAACGCATCACCGGCTAATCCAATAAGTGTTGCCACTACCCAGTTTAACCGTGACCCTCCTAGTGTCTCGCCAATACCAAAGCATAGCCGAACAGAGCTTTACGTACCCAAGCCTCTGGCGGCTACGTCAGTCGCGACCAAGATCGGCGCTCTTCCGCTGCGGAATTCTTGCAGCACATGGTCCCTCTCCTGCTGGTTTTTGTCACCGTGAATACTCACAGCTTGCCAGCCCTCGCGTCGAATATTTCTCGTGATATCGTCCACTTTACGCTTAGTTTCCACAAATATGATAGTCTTGTTCTCCTTTTCAGTACCGATCTCTTGAAGCAATCTATACAGCTTCGAGTCCTTCTCGTGCTCGTGACAAACGTCGATGATCTGAGTGATGTTGTGATTGGCCGAGAGGGTCAGAGCGCCGATATTGAGATGGACATAATCCGTGAGGAAGTCCTCCGCGAGCGCGCGAACTTCTTTAGGCCACGTCGCCGACCACATTAGGACTTGCCTGTCGGGTCGTATCTGCTCGATTATTTTTCGTATCTGAGGTTCGAATCCCATGTCCAACATGCGATCGGCTTCGTCGAGTACTAGATACGTGCACCTAAAATGACATTTAAATGATTATAAAAATTTATATAATCACTCTCCAATAGAGACGATTCTTGTTGAAATTTCAGAGGGTCGTACGTACCTAGACAAGTTTGCGGTTCCTCTTTCTAAGAAATCTATAAGTCTACCTGGTGTAGCGATGCATATTTCAATGCCCCTCTCCAAATCGTACGCTTGCGGTCCTTTAGGAGCACCGCCGAAGATGCACGTGTTTCTTACAGCTGCGGTCTCTCCAAAACTGTTGGCTACTTCTTGAATTTGTTGAGCTAATTCTCTGGTTGGAGCCAAGATCAAGACAATCGGGCCGTCCCCACAGCTCATGCGCGGCTGTTGTATGATATGCACGATTGCGGGTAAAATATACTGAAAAAAATCGAGCAGATTAACACAAATGTACAAACACACCTTTAAAATATTATCTATCCATTTTCACTTAAATTGCATAAAGTACATTTGCAATTTGCTTAAATGATTTACCGAATAATTGAACAACTGTTAAATAAAATTGAACAAGAAACGCAAACATTCGAAAATTCCACATCTGTTAGATATTAATGTATTTATTGTATTATATCGAGCGTGCTTTGAATCTTGCTCACTCCAAGTGTCTTTCCAGAGCCAGTCTGAGCAATCGCAACGAGATCCCTGCCGCTAAGGGCAATAGGCCAGCCTTGGGCCTGGATTGGGGTTGGATGCGAATATCCCTCCCTACGAATACCCTCCATTACGTAAGGCGGGAAGTTCCCCTCCTCGAAATATTGTACGGGATTGGGAACGTTCCGACCCTTCACGGTTATCTCCGCCCTCTCGCGAAACTGATTCACCTCCTCCATAGATCTAACAAGGCATTAAATTCGTGAGCATATCTCATATTACCTCATATTGTATTTAGTGCTAATTACCAATACTATCAATACCTGTTCCTGACCGCGGGATGCTCTACATAAAAGTCTTTGCGCAATGGCTCCAAGGTACAAAGATCCCAGTTTACTTTCCTTAGGCCGCCACCAGGCTGCTTGCCCTTCAATCCTCCTCGCACGTTATTAGCGCTTCCTCTACCGAGTGCGCCAAATCTGTTGGTGCCGCGTCCATTATCGCCGCCGTCTCTGCCAGTAATCGCTCCTGCCTTGACAGTGCCGCCGCGGCGGCCCCTGCTCTGATCTTGGTTGCGGTTAAACCTACAAATGTGCGCACACGCTTTGTAGTTCTTTTTAAATAAAATTGTATCTTAAAAATTTTCGAGTTTAACTCGGCCTGCTCTTGGTATAAATTTTGATTGATAAAAAAAGATGAAATGATATAATTTCTGCATCTTATTTTGGCACAAACTGATCTAGGATATTAATTCAACAAAGTATACAGTTTTTCCGATAGAAATTTCGAGCTCAGCTCGATTTGCTCTCAGCACAAACTTGGATTAATACAAAGCAACTCGACCTGCTCTTGGTATAAATGTTGATTGATAAAAAATATCAAATGGTATAATTTCTGCATCTTATTTTAGCACAAAATAATCTAGGATATTAATCCAACAAAGTGTACAGTTTTTCTGATAGAAATTTCGAGCTCAGCTCGATTTGTTCTCAGCACAAACTTGGATTAATACAAAG
>NW_011967240.1:1918127-1936169 GCF_000949405.1 Vollenhovia emeryi | reverse complement strand
TATCTGGCACAAGGCAAAAGATACCGAATGGCTTACAACAAACGCAACGGTACAACGTCTATATCTTGTTTTAATACAAATTAATCCAAGATAAGCTTTGGAAATTACATTCCCATCACATACATACGGAGTGAAAACTAAAGAGCTACAAACTGCGATCCAGTCTTGATCTATTCTAACTTAAGGACTTATCAGTGCAGTTTCATTAGCATTTTATTCGTCCAAGGAAATAAAAAGTATCGGCAATTTCCCACCGCCTTCTCTTTTTCAAGCACACATGGGGAACAATCCCCGCGGTCAAGCCGCGTACGCTTCGAAGCGTTTCTCTCCTCCTTCTATCATTTATAGAAGAAGGGAGAAGAAAAACACTTGAAAACATTTGAAGCGACAGCCTGAAAGCGCAGCCAATGCACCATGTCCGAATCGTGTCGCCGGCCTCCGCCGCGACGGGCGAGAAGAAGAAATGAAAGCGTGTGCCGTCGCGGGCGGACGTCGCGGCGGGATTTCCTCGCGGGTCGACGCGATAGCGTCGCGAGGATAGGACGGCGGAGAAGAATCAATTTCCAGCCGGTCAATATCAGCTACGCCGTGTATATCGATTGACGTCCGCGCGACGGCACGGGGCCGCTCGACTCCGTACCCTTGTTCCTCCCCGAGCGGACGGTCTCGCGGGCGCGCCGCGCGTCCCGACGGACGCCCCGACGCCGGGGGCGGCCGGTTCGCGGGCCGCGCGACGCTGTCAACGCGTACTTACATCGGGGCGAGGTCCGACGGACGGCCACGGGAGGACGGTCTCGGGACCGACGTCGGCGACGTCGGCGACGGCGGCGACGGGTGCGCGGACCGCTCGGCTCGACTACCGCGGGACCGACGTCCGACGCGCGCGGACTCCGGCGATCACGCGTCTCGCCGCGACACGGCCGACCGGGGCGAGGAACTCGGACGCGCCGCCAAGAGTAAAGTCGTGTCGCCCGCCACCGGCGATCCCCGGGATTAATGGACGAACTTCCGCAAGTAGTTCCGCGTTCCGGTCGTCGCCATGGCGACCGCGGCGCAGGGATACACGGGACCCTCGCCCCGAGGGGGGGCGAAGGGGCGGCAGGGCTTCCCTTCCCCCGCCGCGCCGGCCGTCGCCGGGCCGGGATCCATACTCGGCGACGGGACACGAGGTTACGCGACGATGCCCGACCGCGCGGCAAGATGGCGGCGCCCGTGCCGGTGGATTCGCCCCCCCCCCGATTCGTTCGTCGCGCAACGTGGGGGACCTGATCCGAGACGAGCGTCGTGCCGCGAGGGGATGACTAATGTACGCGCGGAATGAAGAGGGAAGCGGAGTGTATCGTGGCGTACGCTCCTCGTGCCGCGCGACTCGGCCGAATCGCGCGTTTATGAAAAGCCGCCGTTCTCGACAAGCGAGACTCGTAATTCGAGGTAAAAAGGAGATACATCCTTCGCGGGAGGCACGCGTCTCAATTCGTATCGAGTGTGAGCTCTGCAGCGAGGCGGCTCGTAGATCCTCTCGAGGATCGCCTCGGGCTCCGGTCGACTCTCGTGGATCCTCAAGACTTTGTGTTCAATTGCAGCAAGTTCATTCGGTCCTGTCGGACAGAAGGCTCTCGTCTTCGTCGCTGCTTCTTCCATCGATATCTATTTCATTTTGCAAACTAAAGACTTGAAACATCGACTCTGTTCTCCGATTCATTCGATGGGGAAACGTTCGCGGAAATTCTGCTCTTGCGGAAAAGTCGATTGGCTATTCGCACGGTTTTCAACCAGTCGACTCCGAACTCTTCTGCGAGAGCGGAATTGTGTGTGGCGATTATTCACCTCGGCGAAAGTATTTTGAATTAAAATTGAAACGCCTTTGTTTCCTTTCAAGAATGTCCCTGAAAAACCGTATTGACAAAGTTCAGCAAAAGCGTCCAAGACTCCTCTGTGCGTCTACATCGAATGCATTTGCAATTGAACGCCAAGTCTTGAAGATCTGCGAGTAGAGAGATAACGTAGCACGAATCCAAGAAAATACCATACGAGTCACTTTTCACGCGTTAAAATGGAAATTCCAAAAGTTCAAACGGACATTAAAGAGCGCGACAATGAATGCGGCACTTGAGATCGAAGCGGTTGTCGGGAGTTTAATTTTCAAATTTCCACTTGTACGCGTTAGAAGCGATATAGATTTTTCGTTTGGAATTGCCGGCAAAAATCCCGAGCTAGCCCGTCATTCGGAAGCGACCGCGTTCGGCGGAAAAAGCTGCTTTGTAATTGTAAAAGCGCCGAGTCCGATTGGCGTACGCTCCTGATTGCGGTAGAATCCAAGAGCATACTCCAATGAAATGCACGAACTTTACAACTGTTGCAAATCAGTGTTTTCTGCCAAACGTAGCCCATGTCTACGTCTGTCACAGTTTGTTTCTTTTCCGCCAGTGGTGCCGCAGAGAGAGAGCTCGGCGTGGCGGAGGACTTGTCGTTGCGACGAACATGCCTCCGCGATCGCGTCACGTGCCCGAGGCCTGACACTCGACACCGCGAAGGTCCTTCAGACTCAACCCCGAAGCCGAATCCTAGGCGAGTTGGCGAGCTCGCAGCCCCCGGTGCCATGAACGGAGGCGGAACGATAAGGTTATCTAAGCGTAGGTTCCTCTATGTGTGTAATTATTTATCGCAGTAACGGCGCTCTCGGATAGCGAGACCCGCGCGGACGGATATAAAGTGCGGGCGAGCTGCTGCTGCTGCTGCTGCTGCTGCGTCTTCCTCTGACGATGACGGAGCACGAGCAGAACGCGATGTTCGCGCGGGTGGCGTCGGCGCTCTTCTACGGGCTGTCGTCGTTCATGATAACGGTCGTCAACAAGACCATCCTCACGACGTACGCCTTCCCGTCCTTCCAAGTGCTGGGGATCGGCCAGATGCTCGCGACGATCCTGGTCCTGCTGGCCGCCAGGCGGCTGCGCTACGTTGACTTCCCCAGCCTGGAGACGGCGACCTTCGGCAAGATCTGGCCGCTGCCGCTCATCTACATCGGCAACATGATATTCGGGCTAGGCGGCACCAAGCAGCTGAGCCTGCCGATGTTCACCGCCCTCAGGCGGTTCAGCATCCTCATGACAATGATCGCCGAGTACTACATCCTCGGCGTGAAGGCGCGCCTCTCGATACAGCTGAGCGTCTACACTATGATCCTGGGCGCGGTGGTGGCCGCGCTCAACGATCTCGCCTTCAATCTCGAGGGCTACATCTTCATCCTGTTGAACGACCTCTTCACCGCCGCCAACGGCGTGTACATGAAGAAGAAGTTGGACTCGAAGGAGCTGGGCAAGTACGGGCTCATGTATTACAATTCTCTCTTCATGCTCGGGCCGACGGTGCTGCTGGCCTGGTGGATGGGCGACCTTACCCAGGCGCTCGACTTTCCCAGCTGGACCGACCCGCTCTTCGTCCTGCAGTTCGCCCTGTCGTGCGTCATGGGCTTCATACTGTCGTACAGCACGCTCCTCTGCACGCTGTACAACTCCGCGCTCACCACCACCATAATCGGCTGTCTGAAAAACATATGCGTCACGTATCTCGGCATGGTCATCGGCGGTGACTACATATTCTCCTGGCTGAACTTTGTAGGGTTGAATTTAAGCGTGATAGGTAGCTTAGTGTACACCTGGGTGACGTTCCGTAAGAGAGAGAGTCCGCAGCCCAAGTACGCCCTGGTTGGATCTCAGGCTAGTAAAATACAAGCCATATGATTGTAAGTTTCTCGCGCGTGGCTCTCGGAGGGCGAGCCGAACGTCGTGTAATCTCTGTATATAATACACAAAGCATTTGTACAAAAGGTTTTATATAACTTCGGCGAGCGTGTAAACAGCTAGTGATCTTCGTTTAGGTGTAAGGCGGATATGTGTGTAAGGCTTCGAGGTAGAGAGTACATGTTCCTTTGTTCGTTCCAAGAAGCGGCAGGGTGGCGCGTATGCGACCAGCAGCTGTTACTTCTGTTCCTCGTGTCACAAAGTGCTCTTTAACTCACCGGAAGTTAGGGAGCGACGTGAGATAGTACCGACAACCCGACTGTAATATATACCAAAGTGAAGTTGCGTTACCAAATAAGTATTACGCTGATTAGGAGGACGATACGAATCGATCAGGGTACCAGCGTCGCCATCGAGTTAGATGTAATCTGTACACGCTAATCTGTACATACATAACGGCGCTATTTTAATGGAAATAAATTTTATTTATTAACAGACAACACGCGCCTTCCAGACCTTCTTACTCTCCTCGCTCGGTTTCAGGCCGCTTCGCGACCGCCTGCGAGGCGTTCCTGGAGGATTACGCCAAGCACCATGTATCCCTATCCCCCCTGCAGCGTGCGCTTCTCACGGTGGGCTCGGCGACGGTGTCTCTGGCGAATCCGTTTCGAGGTGACATGATAGCGTGCCTCGGGGAGACCACCGGCGCGAACGCCCTCGCGCACTGTCGTCGACGGATGATGGACACGAGCGAGGGCCAGCGTGTGCTCGCGCGAAAGCCGCGCGTCAACACGTCCACCGTCGACCTCTCTCACCTCAAAGACCTGCCGCCAGGAACTGTGGGCAGAACGTATCGCGATTTCTTGGATGACAACGTAAGATATGAATCGCACCGTCTCCCCGGGACGAGCGAGCGGAACGTAACGAGCGGGCTGTGATTGCAGAACGTGTCGCCCGACGATAGAGTCGCGGTGCAGTTCGTCGACGATGTCGAGCTGGCCTACGTGATGCAACGGTATCGAGAGGTGCACGATATCTTTCACGCTGTACTCCTGATGCCGACGACGATGCTAGGAGAGGTGTCGGTTAAGTGGGTAGAGGCTTTGCAGACGCGTTTGCCGATGTGCATTACCGGCGCGATATTCGGAGCTAGTCGGCTACGTCCTAGGTAAACTCGTGTGCACGCGATAGCCTGTGGTTATCACTAATGTATCGTCATCATTTCGTATGATATTTCAGACAGAGGCAATTGTACTTGGATCATCACCTACCGTGGTCCATTAATGTCGGGTTGAACGCCGAGTTCTTGCTAGGGGTGTATTTCGAGGAGCGCTGGGAGCAGCCCCTCGACGATTTTCACAGAGAAATGAATATCGTACGCCTCGTGTGAGACTAACAAATTGTTGATACAGTTGCAGATAAGTGCCTGTTATTTACTTAATAGATGGAAAATAAAGTTTTCATATCCCAATGGTTTAACTCGTTGAAACCCTTCGACTGTCGTCGATATTAAATCATTTCTTAAGTAAATCTTTATGTATACGCACGGATAAGATCGGATCTGCAATTCGCAAAGCGACACACACACGATTGATATTACAAATTTGATTTAATTAAACGTTACATCTGTTATAAACATATATAATCTAAAATTGTACGTTTACCATAATCGTTATTATCGTCGTTGTTTCCAATAATCGTAATTGTGATTCTGTTTTGCTCTTTTGCTCCTGTCTTCGTCGTTTTCTTAGTTAACATCGTTAATATGCACGGGGTGTATCTTAAAATGGAAGTACGCTTTAGAGGCCTAGTTTATGTCCATTGGAACGAAATATTCGCGCAAAGTTCAAGTCATCTTGGAACCGCCGTCCTTTCTGAGTTACCACTATTTGGCACAGAAATTGTTGAGACGTCCTTATTCTTAAGTCGGAAGAATTAATAACGCAATAACTCGAATCGCAAAGAGAGCACCCTCGTTCCAAATACATCCCGTGAATTATACATTATGTATTTCCGAATAAAATTGGAGATGACTTAGCTTAAGATATACATATATAAGAAAGGATATATATATGAAGATTATTTCTATTTAAAAATCTTGCGCCACTGCGAAATTTGATTAAAGATCAAACGACCCGCCCTCCCCCTAAGATAGATAAGCTGAATCGATCAATACGAGTACATCGTGATATTATTTCGTAAAATAAGTACATATAAATATAGATGAGCAAAACTGATTGTCATTCTTCGACGTAATTGAGTGCATTACGCTCGCTTATGCCGATTTTACTTATATTATTTTGCTTCGGCTACGTGCAACAAATTTCCACGATGATATAATTAAGTACCCAGCCGATGAAACGCGACTAAAAGTTTTCGCGCAGAATCTGCAACATACTCGAGGAAAATTGCGACAAGTTTCGTAGGCGAGCTTGTTCGCGTCGTCATTCTATCGCGATCGGCTGCCTGGACAATAGATATAGAAGAAATGGAACGACATTTTTTTAACAGTATAAACGATAATAAGTATCACATATATATTATATATATGTATAAGCGTAGGAAAGATATGTAAAGTAAGAAATTAGTAAATAGATGTGAATCTCTTTTCTTTGCCCGCGAAATCACGTATTTCTCGCGAATGATTGCTACGGCAATAATCGTCGAGAGATTATTCTCGGATTACGCCTTGACATACGCGCGGAACATTAATACGAGAAACCTGCGATTATTCGCCGCATGGAATTTTTATCGTTATGTTGTTAGCCTACACTTACTTATATAATCAAAATTAGATAAATCTAGTTGAGCAGTAATTTTAGTGGCCAGAGAGCATCCCACGTTGATGTGTTTAGGCATTTTGCGACTCCTCGATTCGACACAATTCGCAATTAGTTGGAGCTACCTGCGATCAGGAAAGAAATCAGGATGCTTCTCAGCTGATTGTAATCGATTTGGTCCGCGCCGCCGCTGCTGCCGCTGCTGCTGCTGCTGCATGGATCGTCTTTCGTATGCTCTTTCGGCAGAGATGCATTCGCATTTAATCCAGAGTCAGCTTCTTGAGGTAGCAGTAAATCTCCTGGAAACTGGGCCGATCCTCCGCAAGTTTGCACCAGCATCGCAGCATCAGCCGGTACAGATCGTCCGTGCAGAACACCGGCTGCTCGAGGATCCGCGGACATTTCTTTTTACCGGCGTTCTCCAACGAGTACCATAGGCCGCAGTTCTCCAACACCTGTTCCGAGGTCAGATCGGCGTACGGTATGTCCTCGCAGCGCGTCAGCACTTCCCAAACCGTTACGCCATACGACCAAACGTCGGATTGGCAGCTTCGCTTTCCCTAAACATACGCGAGAAACATTATTCTCAATTTAAGTATTGCGACATTTTCGCATAACATGTATCAAATGTCCTGGTTTTCCTGAACAAAGTTTTCTCTTCTCATTGTCAGAATAATCTTTTAGATCTATGTCGCGAGGCATATTCGGAAATTAAGGCTACAACATACTACAAAAGTCGACAAATGCATATTTATTATTGAAACTTGTACGACAATTTTGCACAAGTATACCACTATTTTTCCACGTAATCGCCATTCAGTTCCAAGCACTTGGCGAGCCGGGTTATCCAGTTTTGTATTCCTATGTCACACATTTCTGCCATCTTCCTCGACCATTCACACACGGCATCCTTCACCTCTTCGTCAGTTGAAAAGCGTTTTCCATCCATGTGGTATTTCAAAAAGGTGAAAAGAAAAAAGTCACTTGGTGCCAGGTCGGGACTATAGGTAGGATGGCTCAGAATATCCCAACCAAAACTGTTGATGAGATCGACCGTTTTTCGTGCGGTGTGGGGCTGAGCGTTATCATGCAACAGATACACCCTCTTTGCCAGCCGATCTCTCCTCTTGCTTTCAATGGCCTGACGAAGCCTCCCGAGGGTCTCGCAGTATCTGTCGGCATTTGCGGATTGACCTGGAGTCCAAAAATCGATAAGCAAAATTCCTTTTCGATCCCAAAAAAATGTTGCCATGATTTTCTTCACGGGCTGTCGCGCTTTGAATTTTTTTGCCGGCGGGTAATCCCCGGCAAAATTCCACCCCTGCATCGATTGCCTCCTGGATTCCGGTGCGTAATGAGTCACCCATGTTTCATCACCAGTCACAATTGAGTCGAGAAATTCTTCACCCTCCACCTCATAACGATCGAGCAACTCCCGAGCTGAATGAACTCGATTTGTTTTGTGTTCTTCTGTTAACATTTTCGGTACACACCGCCTGCACAGTTTTCGAAAATTCAAACGGTTGATTACAGTTTTATACAGCAAGGTTCGACCGACTTCCGGACACATTTTACGAAGTTCGTCCACAGTCAAACGGCAATCTTCGCGAATTAGTCGCTCGAGTTTGCCAGCCAACTCGTCAGTCATAATCGACAGTTTCCCGTTCCTGCTCATCACGAATGTTTAAACTTCACTTTGCCACTCTATCATAGGACATGACGTTGCCGTAAACGGAAACAATTTCGTGGTAGATGTCGGCGGGCTTTTTATCTTTAGCGATAGCGAAATATCGGATGACGGCTCGCACTTCACACTTGACGGGATCGGGGTTTATGTCAAGACACGATTCTGACGTAACCAATCGAGCTACCTTTCGCATTTGAAGCGAACAGTCGAGTGGCTTATTGGATATCGACGGAAGAGACACCCGATCACACGTACGCGCGCAGTGATCAGGCAAAACGACGGTTGTTCCGAAAACAACAATAATCTTCTGTTTTGCTAACATGGGCCTTAGTGCGAAGTCATCACAAGTCGGTCATTGGCACAAACATCTAGCCGAAAGGTGGAATATTCTAGATGATGACTGCGCGAAGCCCATGCCAGCAAGATCAGAAAACGACTCTGAAAACAATAATGACAATGTTCGAAAGCAATCGACTTCTAGCTCGCATTTGACGTATCAATGCACGTCATCTCGAACATACGCAGTTGCTCGTTTGGTGGCCTTAATTTCCGCATATGCCTTGTAATTTACGTGGAAATTTTACCGAAAATTAAAATGTGTAAGAGTGTCCGAGTGTCAAAACAACAGAAAAGCAATGCAACGGGATGAATAGAAAATTCTTTTCTTATTGGAATCTTCATTACGGAACGCTCACCGATAAGACCGCTTCCCATGCCATCCAACGTAATGGTATCTTCGCATAGCACTCGTCGACGTAATATTCGCCGTCATATTTGCTGCAGTACATGGCCTGATCCGATACTTTGATCAGCAGATCTTTACAAACGATGCAATTCCTACGAGATATGTCGACAAACGTATTATACATATGCCATATGTAATATTATGTAGCGAATGTATTGTTACCTGGCTGCTAGATCGCAATGCGGTACGTTTAAACTCTCGAGGTACTTCATACCCGAAGCGATTTGAGTCACCAGATTCAATGAGCACTCGTAACTGCAGAATCCATAATTACGTGAGAGCCCATAGAGAAGATAACACGAGTCGTCGTGCAGGCTTACCTTATCGGCGCGTCGCGGTCGCGACTTTTTAGAAAACTTGACAGATCCCCGAGTTCCCCGTATTCGAAAATGGCACTAAAAGGTTCCTCCTCGACGATCGCGATTATCCTGGCGATATTGACGTCCCGTATTTCGGCCAAGGTGTGCATGTCGTTCATAAAGTCCTCCCTGAAACGATACGTTGCCGTACAAAGCTTTGCGGAAGCTCGTTAAACGCGATGCTTTCCACGATAAAAATGTTTTTCAGAATTTTTCTACGAACTCGAACTACTTTCAGAAATATTGGAAAGGTCTACTTCTTTTCATGTACGTGAATATTCTGATTGTATTTCTAAGATTTCTCATTCTATAATTTTTGAAAAAATATCTTAAACGTTTTCAAATCTTATAAGACTATGTCTAAAATTATAGAGTGAGAAATTTCAATTCATACATATAAAAAATTCTAGAAAAGATGTACATTTTCTCGGCACTTCTGAAGAGTGTACCAATTTGTCTAAAAAGTCTGAAAAAAGTTCACCAAGGCTTACCTCAAAGCGTCAACCACACCGCGCCACAAGGACCGGACTATAACTACTTGACGGTTTTGAAGGATACCTAGATCCGGATTTTGTATGCCTTTCGCCTCGCATAGGTGAACCTGAATGGGATTCACATCTTCGCGTTATAAATGAAGAAAGAAAATATAACAGATGGCAAAGAGACGATTCTTATTCAGGAGATTAAGCGAAAATATATAAATGGGACTCACCAAACCGAAGTTTCCCTCGCCGAGTTTATCGAGGATTCTCAATCTGTGCCGAGAGATGCGCGGGACCTCGTAAGTCCCGCGTTTGTACGATACGATCGAATCGCGAATGAGCAGCGGCGTGAAGAGACTCACAACGGGATGCTGATCGCGTCTCTTGATCTACAACATACCGTAATACTGTACCGAGTATTGCATTAACAATCGCAGGACTGTCTAAATTACCGTTTACATTTGTGCACGCCGCGAATCCTCTTACCGTCAAGATGTCCGTGGCCGCGTAATAACTCTCGTATATTCTCTGATTAATCTTTCCCGTTTGCGAGTGACTCAGTTTTCGCGACATCGTTGGCATTACGCAGTCTACTCGCGCTTCATCGAAGCTCTCGCTGGTGTTAGTGTCTAAAAAAACATATGCGAATTATCAATAATAATGTTAGATTGTAATTTGAGCACGCATGAGAGATGTTTGATTGGGCGCGAGCATTATTTAACAATGGCGCTTGTTATTACGAGTTTATAAATAATTTCGTTTATTTTAGCAATTAATATGCATTCGTATTATTGAATATGAAATTAATCATAACTAAATTAAAATCAATTAGGAAAGGCGCGGGGAAAATTGGGGCAAATGTAAATTATTAAGTGCGGGATGGAAAGAAGCGAATCAAATAAATGTATTCCGATAATTATAGGATAAGCGTCCTGTACCGACTGTATATAGAAATTTCATGTTTGCGTCTAACGTAACATAAAATATTTCTCGATTGCTCCTGGAATGGGACACAAATCAATATTAGAGCTAATTATTAATGCCATTAACGGCCATTAATATGCGGTTCTGCACGTACCGAAATGTTCTGTTTTATAATTGGATCTCGCTTCGCATTTGACATACGGCTCCGGGGATATTTTATTTATCTTTTCATAAATGCTGTGCTGCTCGCTCGTATCGACGTCGCCGAATTTGTAATCGCCGTTCGGGGCAATTTTGCTTTTTAACGACAGCCGAGATTGCGACAGATTGTTCACCACGATCGGTGTGGGTAATTTGATATCCTTTGTATTGATCGTGATACCCGGCGCCGGCGAGCCGCATAATAACACGGTATGCTTTTGTAACAGAGCCACTTTGTTGCGACCCCTCTGCTTTATCAGGAAGATCGTGCAGCCCGAAAAAAAGACTATTATAGTCAACGCAGCGCTGATTAGCCCGATATACGTTGGCGAATTGTTCACGGGAAACGCGTCCGGCGTCAGATTCGACTCGTTCAACACCAACGTTGTTTCGTTCAAGTCAGCTTTCGGTTTTCCCGTCATTGTACCTCCCTGTTGAATATTAATCTTCCTGTCATCATCGGCCTCGCCTCTGATCTTGTTGTCGGTATGAATTTCTAGATTGCCGATCTCGCCTTTAATCTCCTTGTCCTCGATCTGTTTTATTCTCGCGGTCTGATCTTGATTAATTACTTGGGACATGTTCTCGTTACTGTTCGTATATATCCATGACAAACGTGCCAACGCTCCGTCAGTGCTGTTTCTCACGTCTGAAACTGAATTACAAGATAATAAGTATATCTCGAGCATACTTTGAATGTTATAACATCACTACGAAATTGAGTCAAGTGATTACCTGTCTGGAATGTAATCTCGCTTATCAACAACCATTTTGACTGAGGTTTTATTTCCATTTTGATAAATTTGCCGAGCCTCGATTGCAACGGAATGGATATCGAAGCGCTACTCCTGCCATTCTTTTCATTGCTGTTGCCGGGAATGATGTTCACCTTAGGGTCGTTCAACAGTTGAAACGTCTCCGGTGTTTCGTGATACTCCTTGCCATCCGAGGAAAACCAAAAGCTCACCGTCGAGAACGTCTGAAAGTTGCGGGACTTGGAATAAGCTTGCTGTCGCGTCAAGAATTTGTTCCAATCACCTACCTCGACACTCAAATCGGGCAGATTTGCCACGTGAATCGTACAATTCCTAAATTTCCGCGAGAGTTCGAACTCAAACAACAATTCTACATTATCCCGATCGTGCCATCCGACCCAGTTGGTTACTCTGTCGGACTCCAGAATCTCCATCTCGCTGCCGATTATGCCGTCGGTTAATTGTCCCAGTCCGTTCAACATTAAATTCTCGATCTCCGTGCCGTCGTACGACGTGTCCTCGACGTTACACCCGTTAGGCCCGTCTGCGTCGGCTTTGGGCGCGGTGTAACTAGCGATGCCTTTTGCACAGTGAAGGGTGTTTTCGTTATATCGCATTCATTTCAATTGTCGTTTCTCTCTAAATATGATTTCTGACATTTTCGACATTTTATTACGCTGCCGATTATATATTTTCACGTATAAAAGGACAAATGCGCTTGATTAGAGCTGCATTTAAAGCGATCAATAAGCGAATCGTATTTACAACAAGTACACGTATACCCTTTGCAAATAAATGTAACATTAAATAAACGTATAGAACACTCACGATTCCAGACGCAGCCGTAAATCTCGACGCGCATGCATACAGTGCGAGGATGCTGACTGTAAGGAACGAATCTCACTCGACTCGCGATGAATGGTAGATCTAACTTCTGTTTCTCGACTAGATATGTATTGCTGTTGCCACGCAGGACCTACAATATGTACAATGCAATACGTGATAATACGTTAATGTAATTAAGTTTGGCCTGCAGCAAGTTTTAGAACGATTCTTTCTTAGGGATACGACGAGAAATTTATCTTAAATTAAAGTTATAGGCTGTTAAAATAAAGAAAATTAAATGTGAATTTTTAATTCTTACAAGAAACCTTAAAACTTTTCATAAAATCTTTAACTGCAAGTTATTTTAAGTTTCTATGCAAGAATTACGTCTTAAATAGTTTGAAATTGATCTTCATTAACAGTCAGGTGTACCTTGTTCCCTCTTAAATCTTTGTACTGATGCCATTTTTCGTGCCGCCAATATTCGAGAAAAAATGCCTCGGCATATTCTTGGCCTTGACCGTTACCGAATCTCCCCTGGGTCTCGGTCCACGTAATAAGATGGTCTCTCATCAGATCGATCTCCAAGTACTCGCGTATGGCGCTACTGATTTGCGCTTTCGGGCACCAAGCACCGCCGTTCTTTTCCTGCCGTATTCTGCGAACGTACGCACATCATCATGACGGCTGTACATAATTAATGCACGTTATATATTTCCGGGTTAAACCGTGTACCTCGCATTTTGGGGACCGACGGATTTCATCTCATAACTGGATGACGCGGTGATCGCCTCATCCGGGATTTTTCCTTCTTCCATGCCGAGTGGAAGAATGCATTTTTCTAAAATTACAGTCCACATATCTTGAATATTTTAGAGCTCGAGTATTATTAACTTACATATATTTTTTATACGCTTATGAATATGTGAAACGTGTTACTTGGCCTCTGATTATTTCCTACTGTAAACGTCATGTCAGTGAAATAAATAAATGGCCACGAAAAATGCGTTTATTATTTATATTTTTACTTTGGGTTGTTTTTGCCGCCATTATTCCTTTCCTCTGCTATTACGATTATCATTTATCGTCGCGTTTACGTGTGCCGTACAATCCATCTTTTGTAACGAAATAACGAGTCCATTATTATTCAACACAAAATATCATACATTTATCACTTTAAAAAACTCCAAAGATCGTAGAGGAAGCGTCAATAAAGTATATCAGTGCGAAACCCTGTAAAATTTTGCGAAAATATCGTGCCGCGAGATAAATATCACCCGCGCATAGAAAGGGGTTGATAACGGAGAGCGGAAAAGTGGCAGGGCCCAACTCACCGAGAGCGTCCCCGACGGATCCCCTCGCGCACCAGCTGAACAGTATTAGGACTTTTATCAAAAGGCGTACTGTCTCCATGATATGTTGCGATAGCGCGGCGCGTACCGATGCTCCGAGCGCATTTACAAATCATAATACAGCCCGAGGGACTTCCGCATCCCCGTTCTTGGCCCCGCAAGGCAGGAGGGCACCGTCGAAACGCGCGTACGGAGGGATGCGATTTCACGGAACGGCGTCCGCGAGACGTGATGCAGCTCTCCGCTCTCGCACAGGGTGGGGATGTTGATACTCGGCGTAGCCTGGCCCGGCTGTTGTCTCTGCGCAACAAGTATGGAACGATCAATATGCGTTATTTCGCGGGTGGGCGAAATTCTCCGCGCGTATATTTCGTTAATTCGTTTCTTTTCTCTTTTTCCCTCCCAACACTCCCGCCGCCACCTCCTGCTCCTCCTCCTCCTCTTCCGCCGAACGCGCGTCCGATCTCCCGGGGGAGGTAAGACCGCCGGGGATCCCCGCGTCGAGGCCTCCGTTGATCTCTCGACCCTCCGCAGCGACGTCCTTACCGTTCGGGAGAAACCGCCGACGCTCCGAGGCCAGTCTCATAATTTTCAATGGGACACGTGCGTCGCGTCAATAATAAGCCTCCTTCCAGATTCGGCCGCTCATCTAGCTGCTCCGCCCGGCTCGCATCTCCGCGTCTCTCCTTCGCAAAACGACCGCGCACGGGTCCTCACGGCGCGATCACATCCCGGCCCCGCACATCTCCGCGACGTTTCTGCGAGCGAGGGGCGAGCGGCGGCCGCGGCATTGCTCTCCACGGTCACTGCGTGGATATTCCGCGGGCGGAAAGGTCCGTTTTCGGGGATGATACGTGATAACGCCGAGGGGTGTGACGTCCCGGCAGCCAATGACGATAGCGGCGGCGTTTCACTGCGCAAAATCATAAAATTCCCGATAATCGAGATGTTTTTCCAACGGCGAGGGCTCTTCATTAACTCCAAATGCGCCGGTCTTTTTTGGAGCAAAACGCACTGTTAATTTAGCTGATCAAATCGGTGCATTAATATACATGATTTCACAGGCGTGTATCAAATATGCATATTAATACGTACATGGGTATACAATACATGCTTTATTACGCATATAATTAGAGCATATGTCGCCTTATATTGCCGTTGATAAAACACATGTAAATTGACTGTGAATTTATCTATGGCATACGCATTTAAACGAAATTTATTCCAACACGACTGAGAGTGAGGAGCGGGAAACATTGTGATGAAGGAGGTAGCCTAAAGAACATGAGAAGGTACTCGTGTATTTTTTTTTTATTGGCAAACTTTATACCACCGCAGCATCTTCCTCCTTAATTCTATATCCTATATAATACATTTATGCTGTACTTTTCTCACTTCCGTGCAACAACGTCGCTCTCTGCACAATCGGTAATATCTGTTTGCGCGTTACCTTCACATTTCCCTGTCTGTACAAACAAAGGCTATACCTCTCCCTTCGAGTCTCTTTGATCAATTCTAGATTCAGAAGTGGCTGGGTGGATTCAGCCAACGCTCGAATTATCTGCAAACGATGTCAAGGGATATGTGGAGTACACCGGGGTGAATTTAGCGTGGCAATTTCGGCCGTTCTCTTTCGCAAGGTCGTATATCGATTTTACACAATTTCCGGTTTTCCTTCTCAGACGCTCGTTCTCGTCCTAAACGAGTGTCCAAGCAGAAAAACCGAAAATTGTGGAAAATTGTGGAAAATCAAGGTACGACCTCGCAAAAGAGATCGGTCGAATTGCGTTAAATAATACTCACGTCGTTCGCCAATTGATTGCATGGCGTTGAAAAGATTGCGACATCTCTGGACACGCGCTCCCTCATCACGTCCTGCCCGATCAGGACGACGATGTCGCAATTTCTTTCATTGGCAAACTTTTCAATGACCTCCTCCCCATTCTCGTGCATGACAAAATTCTGGAATTTCCCTCTCGTTATACTTGATCGGTGAAAAAATCAATTTACAATATTAATGAAATAAAAACAATTTCAGGCAACGCACTTTCACCAGGAGGGAAAATCCAACGAGGGGTATTCCATTCGTCATTTTTAGATCCTTAATCATAAGTTCTTCCAGAGTTAATTCACTGATGTCCGTCTTTGCGCGCATAAGTTCTCTAAACGTCTCAGTTCTGTCGGACGTGAGTCTACCCTGTTGCTCAAGGGCGTTTAATACGTCGACGTCAGTGGCAGTCGCTCGCCCGGCCTCGTCCGACATGTTATAGGTGTCGATCAATATTGGACCTGCAGAAAATATCGAATGCTGTGTGAAAATAATAGAGTCTCGTGTCTATTATCGAATCTATCCGAGTAGCGCTTAATACCACGCAAGAGGCTCGAGAGTTGCGCGTCCAGCATATCAGGATTCCTCTGCAGGACACTGCGCGCGACCAGGGTGGCGCAGCTTCCAACGGTCTCCACGTTCAAGGACACGTTGGGCCACGGCCAGGCCGGGTCCAACGGCCGATGGTCGACGACCGTCACGACCGCCGGTCTCAACGCGACGTCCTCGTCGGCGAGAGTGTGATGATCGACCAGGATCAGCTCCAGCCTTCCGTCGCTCTGCACATTTTGCAAATCGATCTGATCTCTGTCGGGAGTACAATGGAACACAGCACAGAGCATCTCAAGCCATCCGAGCTATCCAGAGTGCTCACCTAAACGTCAGCAGGTCCAACGGGATGCCGTGAGACCTCAGGCTGTAAACAACCTCCGTCTTGATGCGAAACTCCCTCTTCGGAACATTCATGACCGATATTACGGCGAGGTCGGCGAGTCCGCGCCTCGCGGCGTCCACGTGCTCCAGCAGCCCTTGGACCAGGGCGCACACAGCCGAATCCAAGTCGCACGTCGGATTCCCCAGGACGACGCGAATTTTCCGGTAGGACGACAGCCGGGACTGCAATACAACGCAGCGGATGAGAAAACGAGCCGAGTGTGACAGCAAGCTCTGTGGCTCTCTAGCTCTTTAGCCATTGTCGTCTCTTCCCTCTTTCTGTCTTAGCCTCGTCTACAATGTGCTCTTTGCGTTTAGAAACATTCTACTTCCAGCCAATACTCACATTTAACAATACGTGTACGTTGATCAATTGTATGTACATTATAGAATCGTACATTGTCGACAAAAATTCTTAAGCGCACTGCTTTGCTTATGCAAAATAGAACGTTTCTAATCGCAGACACGTTGCAGATTAGACTTTGCAGTGCTACATAATTTTTTATTACAGCGTTACAGAGCGTTGCATTTTACAGAATGGATCCGCAAAGCGGAATATACGCCTCTGCACGAGAAAAGTGGCATCAGTAAAGACTACACGGTTTTATGTTTCTCATAAAATTACAAACTTGACGACGCGTGTACTTCTATCCACAAGAGCGTCAAGGAATTATAATTGCTGCATCGATTACGTGCACGCCATCGATGTAACACAAATTTGGAAAGGTGGAAAGATCGTCCTCCCGCGGAATCGCTATTTGTCACTTCTCCCGGAGACGAGGCGCGAACCACGGAATTGTTACCAGGGCGGTTTTGGAAGCATTGAGAAACGCCTCCATAGCTCGCGTTTGCAATCCGTTTCCTCCTCGTTCTCGCGCACCAAGTCTCGTTTCTCGATTTTATCCTCGGTCTCCCAACACCGTTAGAGGTTAGTTTCCCTCTGTCTTCGTCTAGTTGGTCTCGTTTATCGACCCGCGCATGCGTCATTCAGTTCAGCGCCGATGCCGAAAAGAGCGAGAGAGAGAGAGAGAGAGAGAGAGAGAAATCCACATGTCTAATTGATTTGATTACTGCCTCGATAAACGGATACGATCGTCTCGCAAGTGAAACGAGATAAACATGCGCTCGACCAGGGGCATCATTCAAATGGCGCGATCCTCTAAAGGGTACCTTCTGAACTTCCTCAAGACTATGTCGAGGGTACGTCTCTTTTCACCTGGCAGGTTGAATGTATTCATTAATAACAAATTCATTAATTTATCTCCATCGTAGCCGAATGATAGCCAAGTATCCCGAATGGTTTGTCTTGCAAAGGAAAGCTGTGACAAAGACGCTACATTCTTGACTTCACTAGTTGTTCCACTCTGGGGCTTGCACATTGTCCAGCTTCTGTGTGTACATTTCTTACTGTGGACAACATTGGAACGGTTC
>NW_011967240.1:1912926-1917412 GCF_000949405.1 Vollenhovia emeryi | reverse complement strand
AAACACCTTAGAATCCTTGGATCCTTCGAGCAATAATATTGTCTACTTTTTGTCGTTAGATTATATAATAGCTATTGTCTTCTTTTTATTAGATGAGATTAATGTGAGGGATATCAATATCCGAGGGGTAAACCGCTGAGGGCATCGCAGTGTACAGATTTGCGGCATTACTGGGCATTTTTGGGCCCTGCTGAGCCATTATAAAGATCAAATAAGATAATGAGATAAAGTAATGCCCACTGGGCATTAGTAGGCATTGCTGTACATGATTTTGGTCAGCGGTTCACCTCTCGTCCACATCGAAGTGGAAGAATTTAAGACGATGTTCGTTCCAGGCTGGTGATGCAAAGACACCCAAGTTCACTGATATCCGCAATGATAATTCCTTCGGAAGATACGCCATAGTCCAACCTTGGCTGGTCTCCGAAAGAGCCGTCGTACCTGCGTACATACCCCAGCCGTCCTACAGCCAGTCGGCGGTGCCTAGAAATGGACCGACGACGCCCGAGACCAAAGATGAATATCAAATAGAGTCTATGAGGCAGAGCTGTAAGCTTGCCAGTCGCGTTCTGCGCCAAGTCAACGCGTTAATTAAGGTGAATTATTCCCCGCGTACATACAAGTCCAGATTCGTGTCACTTTGCTCCTAGAGTTTAAATAAACGAATTTGTAGATGCGAAAAGAATCTGGATCTCTGTACAGAGAATATCTGAAAGACACGTGCGAGCTTTGGGCGCGAGTTTCACAAGGCGAAATAAGAAGAGTTTATATAAATTTATCATTCACCATTGCGTGCTGAAAATCCAAGTGCATAAGAATTTACATGCATATTGCAAATCGATGTGTGACTGAGAAGTAACGTTTTGAGAGTTGCGTTCACTTATATAGTTCTTTTCTTTCCGGCTTAACGTAAGATTAACGTTTATTCTGCCGGCATCTTTTCATTAAAATAATGGTTTTGTTCCAAAAAATTATCTATACAAATAACTTATACATTGCACAGAATTTCGAGATTTGTTCAGAGCCCAGAAAGGTTAATAGCTACGCATTCATAAAATAAACTTGTATTACTAACGTAAGACAAAATTAATGTATGCTAGCCAGGTATTACAACCGATTTTCTCGACAAACAAGTACACGATATGATTGTTGGCAACGGAGCTTATCCCAGTCCGCTCAACTACCGCGGCTTTCCCAAGTCTATATGTACGAGTGTTAATAACATCGCTTGCCATGGCATTCCGGACAACAGGCCGTTACAAGAAGGCGACACACTCAATGTTGATATAACAGTGAGTAACTTAATCTTTTATGAGAAATGCTCTACGAAGTCGTATTTCTTTGTCAGCGTTGCAAATTGTTGAAAGAAAATATTTTCAACTTTGTTCAAGTAGGTATATCTCAATGGCTACCATGGCGATTGCTCGGCTATGTTTCAAGTGGGCGAAGTAGATACAGAAGTCAAACGACTGATAGCGGTCACGGAATTGTGCTTGAAGTCGGCCATCGAAATATGCAAACCAAACGAACGTTTTTGCAGTATCGGTAATAATATACATATGATCAAAAATCTCGACTCGTTAACATGCTACTACGTTCATTTTTAATACTCTGTATCTTTCCATTTTGTTTCAGGTAATGTGATAGAAGAGACAGCAAACAAACACAATCTCAATGTAATACCTGGACTCTTAGGCCATGGTATCGGGACTTATTTCCATGGCGCTCCAGATATTTATCACTTTGGTACAGTAAAACTATTTCATTAGAGGAAAGTCCCCTATTATGAGATAGCAGGGTTTCTGCTAAATTAATAGGAATTTTTTGTTCCACTGTGAATTTATTGCTCTTGGAGTGAAATCTCTATTTAGTAGAAAATTTATTGTTAGATCGTGTAGTCGTTGCGAAAAAAAGATTTGTGATTGAATTTGGATGTTGAAAACCCACCATCTCATAATAGAGGACTCCTATTAAAAATTGATTCGTTTTTTTAGCTAAAATACTTCTTGATTGTCGCATTCTGTGGACATATTGAATTGTCGTACTGATATCTTTTCTACTTTGCAGCAAATGATTTTCCCGAAACAATGAAAGCAGGTATGACATTTACCATCGAGCCAGCTCTAAGTCAAGGAGCAACGCTGATCGAGATTCTGGAGGATGGATGGACAGCTTGCACTGTCGACAATTCTAGGACAGCTCAAGCCGAACATACAATTTTAATAACAGATACAGGATGCGAAGTGCTTACGCTCTAGTCTATAATTCTGTATCATATATTGTTATTTATATAAGTTTAGTAAATATTATTTCTAGTATACGTGTACATTAATTTGCATATACGTTTTAATCTTGCGTTTTTATGAATAAAAATAAAAGTTGAATAAAATTTATATTGTTACAACGAAGATTATTAGTGTACAGTTACCAGAAATAATATTTTCTTATCCTTACATGTATATGTAATGCAAATGAATGTATAATCGATGAAAACTTTCAATTTATTTAATTAAAAGAGAACGGATCTTCACCATAGATACTTTTATTATAACTTACTTTAAGGAAATAAACGTAATTTTACAAAATAGCAGGTCCCCAATAACTGTCTAAAGTTAGTGGTCCTTGTATCTCGATTCCTTTCTCCTTCGTGACAATGCCGAGATGATACTAAAAAGCAAAGCAGATCGTTAACAATATTGAAATTATCGATGTACAAACTTTAATCGTTTACCTTCGGGAAAGATCTTGCGTCTCTGTAGAAAAGAACCTGCATCACTTTGTACAGAAGCTCGATAGCTTCCTCCTTACTCATCTGGCTGTTCTCCTCGTAGGCTTTTCTCAGTATAGGCGTCGCCATGTAAGCACCGTATCCGGTCGCGATAACAGGGTCGTTGTAAGCTGTCCCGAGCTTATCCACGGTTCCCAAAAATCTGAAAAGGTGAGACTATGATTTGTACTTGAAGAGCGCGAGAGGTTTCAGGAAACATGACGCTTACGGTGTCCCGTTTTCCAAACCGGCGATAACAAAATTGTTCCAGAACGGATCGAAACTTGATCGTCTGCTATACATGACTCGCGTCAGCCAGCAATGCAGCGCCTTTGGCTTTAAAGTGAATCCGTCGTCCAGGCATTGCTCCTCGAGACTGAAACAAAGGTGTCGATGTAAACAACGGCGCTTTTAATATTCATTGGAAATCCCAATATATAATCTTACATCACAAATCTTCTAAAACCTTTTGTCACTTTATCACATGTAACAAACCAAGTTGCATTACTTTAAAGGCCTGCGTCTACGATGCAAGAACTTGGTCAATCAACTTGCAGCTGTTCCATAAAAGCTGCAAGTTGAGTGGCTACACATTTCACGAAACTATAACTTGGGCCAAGTTCTAGCGTCGTGGACACAGGCCTTAAGCATATTAAAGAGACGTGTAAGAAGTAAAGCCCGACTCACATCTTCTTCTCCAGGTAGCTCTTGATGCACTGGAAATCTGCATAATCCCCGGACGCACCCAGGATGATGTTATCGTTCACTTTCATAATACGCTCGAGATTTCTGTAACGCGCGAGCGATCCGTAAGAACCCAGGACGTCCGCCGCTATAATGACTCCGTCTTTGAACTGTATACCGATGACGGACGTGCCAGTCGTTATGGGAGATCTGCAAATAACAGAATGGGAGTTAGAGAAGCGCTTGTCAGGTCTCCGTGCGACTTCGGAGGCTTGTCCGGTCCCGAGTATTTCGAGTTTCACTTTCTCTGCCTCGGAAGAGAGAATGACATGCGAGATTTGCACCATCGCCGCAGGTTATGTTGTAAAACCTATGGGACCGAGCGAACGGAAACGCTTGTAGTTTGTCGTCGAAACGTACTGAGACTTCTGGAATCCACCGGTGCCGTACTGATTGCCCGGAAACTGATAGAACGCACCGGGAGTCGGTCCATTGTGCCACAGAGGCGAAGCATCCTTACCGGGGAACGCCATTTCTCGACAGTGACTGTCTGAGTCTGACTGGCACTAGTCGATACGGTCGATACCGTCGGTCAGATCGGTTCACTAGCGCCACCATGCGCATGTACCGTCAACTGCAAAGCCGCGTCCGAATAACTTCACAATCGGTAACGCGCGATTTAAATTATTTCCCAGTAAACGCCGAGCATCACTTACATCGCATTTATGTTAGAATCTCTCACTCAACTATGTAAATGTAATAATATAACACATGTGTTATATTATGCTTGAGAAATTATAACATCAATGCAATGTAACCGATGCTCGGTGTTCACTGGCTTTTGAATCTTATAGCGAATCCCTGGCGAAAATAATATGCTTATAAGATGTTTGCTTAAATGTTGAGTCAATGTTTTATTTGAGTTTTAAAATATTTATTAAATTGTTTGTGATAAATAAATTTAAACATGGAGCTGTGATACACTGTCAAACGTTTCCATTATAGTTTTCTAAGTGTTTGTACAATCCCAGGTAG